>NC_043980.1:21346182-21391182 GCF_902150065.1 Myripristis murdjan
CACAGCCCTATTATGGCACAAAAAAAAAATGAACAAACAAACAAACAAACAAAAAGGCGGATAATGATATGCAACGTAAGCATTTTGAGCACACAGCTCATTCAGCTTCTTTTGTTGTCTGATTTTGAGGGCCTTTGTGGAAGCCCATATTTCGCTGCTGTTTTTGAATTGACGATTCTAAGGCAAAAACCTTCTCTGAACATCATGAAAACCCACAATCATATTTTTTCCGGCTCCACCTGAGCTTATCAGACACTATTTGAAATTCATTGTGACAAATCTCCAGATCCTACTTTGTGTCACATTCATAATCAGCTCTTTAGGTGAAACCTAGTGTATGACTGCTTCTGGTTTGGCAACTGGGCCATAAAGTGGCCAGTGCCTCTTGCTACTGTAAATCCTGTCTCTGGATCCCAAAATCGATCCTGCCAGTCGATAATGTTATTCATGTAGCCTCACAGGCCAGCGGTCCTGCCTATTGACAATAACTTCATAGTCAGCAAAGCATGAAATTAATAATCTGTCTACGGTGTAAAGGAGAGCTGAGACTAGGCTGTTGTAACAGGAGTGAGATGTAGAGGGGGTGGTGGGTGCACAGGAGAGACGGCTGGACTATTAGGCAAAGAGACAGGCATGCACACACTCTCTATTACATCACCCCGCCAAAAAACACACACATACATACGCACACATCTACACAAATATCAAAGAGGGTAGTGGGCGTGCTGGATTACAAAGCAGGGAACATACTGACAGTGTAAGATAGATAAGCACAGAAAATCACATGGACACAGAATTAGACCTGCCAATCAAAGGTGCACATGTAAACACACAAACAAACTTGCTTTACTTTTGATCTTTGTGACACAGAAAGGCTACCCTTGTTCTCTCTATTTCACTGTATGCATGCATGCATGTGTGTGTGTGTGTGTGTGTGTGTGTGTTTGTGTGTCAGCCACATGTCTGCTCACACAAGCTAATGTGAACCATCAGAACAGCTGGCCAGCCATGGTCAGCTCTGGCTTTCTTCCCCTTGGTTCGTTCTGCCATGTAAACACACTCCGACGTGCTACTGGTTTATCTTTAGCAGCGCCCATCCTACCAGGACAGACCACTCTCACTGGCAGGGAGAAGTGGAGGAAGAGGTGGGGGGAGGGGAATTGTGTTACTCGAGCATGAGAGTGGATGGATAAGAATGCGAGAGTGAGTACAGGAGTGGGAAGCAGGCAGACATGAAGAGGTGTAAGTGTGTGTATGTGTGTATCTGTCCGTCTCTGTGTTCACACACCGGGGGAGTAGGGGTTATTAAATATATAAGGTTACCATCACTGACCCATTTCCCACCTCCACTCCACTCAACACCCCACACAAAAAACACTCAAATAAACCATGTGGCACACAACCCAGCAGACCAAAGCTCGGAGAAAACGCTTACACCCTCGATATCACAGTTGATGATTCTTATATTTCATCAGGGCGCCGTGTCTGTGTTATTTACTGTGGTCATCAAAGTGCTGAAGCAGGCTGACAGGGTCTGCATAAAGTTTCATGGGGGAGAAACAACTCCAAGCTTCTGAAGAGTTATTAAGATAGAGGGAGTGGAGAGGCAAAGTAAGGGACGAGAGCACAGGCTGGCAAATTTGATGTCATCCCTAACAAGCATAGACACAAGTGCTGACCCCATATCTGTGTCATCCTTGCGTGTGTGTGTGTGTGTGTGTGTGTGTGTGTGTGTGTGTGTGTGTGTGTGTGTGTCTGTTTGTCTGTGTGTGAATGTCAGTGTGTCTGTGTGTATTAAAAAAAAGCAAGAGAGCCTTTTAAACTACACTTTAAGCAGGTTAACATGCAAGTACAAATGCATGTCTGTATTGTGTTGCATGTGTGCTCTTGCACGCACACATACACACCCACGCTCACACGCATATGCACACACAGCTATAGGCTACACCAAGGTGGACATATATAGGAAGATGAGAAGCGAACTGCACAGTCATCAGTAATTGCCATAGCTCAACAAGCTATGGGTCAAGCCCTGCCTGTGTAAGCAATATTGTAAGGCAGAAAAGAGGAGAATCCCCATATAGGAATGCTTATTGTATCAAAAAAAAAGCAGGGAGATGCTGCTGCTGTCAAGCATCCCCGCCTGCACAGTCATACATGTGCATGCACACAGGCAAAGACACACACAGACAAACACACAGAATGATAGTAGACATATAGCCCATCTGGCTTTTCTCTCAAACTGGTGGACAATTGCAGGCTGCAGCTGCCAGATCAGTTGGTAAAAGCTCACAATGATTACTAATGACTGGTTAGTGAGCAGTCACGAAGACGAAAGGGAGCCCTGACTCAAGTTTTCATTTGGGGAAAAAAAACGTGAGAAGGGAGGATGCTGTTTTTTTAATTGTCCACCCTGGCCTTACAACAATCCTGAACAAAACACACTATATGCTACATGGATATATTTCTATAGACACAATGCGTACATGTATACATACAAATAATTACAGTCACCTGCTGTGATAAGTGATTTTATCTTATTTATTTATTTATTTATCAATCTCCCATGGGTGCTGTATAATATTTCTACTGGGATTTATATTTTGCTGTGATACTGGCATCCCTCCAAAATGTACTGAAGAATCAGCCTGCTGTAGTTCTTTTCGCAGTGGGAAAGAGGATATTAGGCTGTGTTTCATTGCCAAGGCGGGGTGGTGAGGCACCGGGGGCGCATAGAGGTCCATCAGATGACCATCACATCAGTGTGACAGATTCAGAGTGACAGCGCGTCCGGCTGCGCGCTTGTCTCCATGTCACCAGTGGCTCTTACCTTTGTGAGCTGCGCGATCTTCTTGCACATCTTGCTGTGCATCTGGTAGTCGTACAGCTCCTGCTCGATGTTCGGGAAGTCTGCCGCAGTCCCGTTAACGGCGGAGCCCGGCCCGGGGGGTTGTGCAGCCTTACCGGCGCCTGAAGCCATAATAACCCCCAAGGGAACTTCCTGGACCGGAGGATAGTGAGAAATAATCCCGCCGCCGCTCAGATGCGTTTCCCCCGACAAAACCTCTTTAACTTTTTACTCGTGCATCTCGTTCATCTGTCAGTAGACTCCCTCCCGTAAATAGCGGCGCGAGCAATTCCGTGGAAAACATTTGATAGTAGATCGGCGGGGCTCTCCTCGTGCGTTCCGGTTGTTGCCCCCCTTTCCCGCTGTCCGCCCGGTGATCGCGGAGGTCACACGCTGGAAGTCCATCGGGGACGCGCTCGCGCCGACCGACCCTTCCCTCCTGTCAACCGATATTTTATTTATTCTAAGGGGGAGCGCTCGAGGATGGAGGCATGTATTCCGACCACCTGTCTCGCGGCAGGGGCGGAGAGGGGCGTGCGTATCCTATGGAACATTACCGGAGACAGCTCGAGCGCACTGCTGCAGTGCCGCCCCGCCTCTACCGGTGCTGCTGTATCAATGGCTGTATCGCCACTTGGGGCGGGGGGCGGAGGGGTCTCGGGGTTTTCTTGTCGTTTGATTTAACTCCATCAGTCAGACGCACAAACGAGGAATATGCTGAGAGCAGTTTGTGGTAAACACGGGCTGTAAGGTAACCATGAGTACCATGGTGAAATTTTAACCGCTTATTGGTTTTAATAGACGGCAACACATCATTACAGGCCTATTGGAAAAGAGGGAGTTCAATAATATTCAATAAATGGCTGAGTTTATCTATAATGATTAAAGGACACTTGATCGATGGGACCTAATAAAATCTATCGCAGTTAATAGTGTAATGATTTTCACTTACCTATTAATTAAATGATCTGTGTCTGTGTGCACGCGCGCATGCCAGAGTGTGGGTTAATTGGTCAACAAGTTCCAGGACCCTGACAATAAAAACTAAGGACTACCCATTAAAAGAAAACACTTAGCTAGATGACTGCAAGGTAGGGGTGGGAATCACCAGAGGCCCCGTGATGCCATCTTATAACGATATTTAAGTCATGATATTATTGCGATTTTAAACATTTTCCCATATGCTGAGGATCATAACAACATGTATTGTGATATATTGCGTTATTTTTTCAACTGCTAATGAGGTGCCTAAGGGAAAACTTGGTCAACATCTGTTTTACCTAATAAGATAAAGTTTTCATTCTGCAAAATGGGACTGTCAAACAGACAGGCTGAACGACTCTGTCATAAGAACCTGTCATAAATGTCGCGTATCGATACAATATTCCCACACAAAATAACGCGATACTGTGCTGTATTGATTTTTCCCTCTATCCCTACTGCAGGATTAGCTAAAGATGAGATGTTTGGATGATAAGTTCCTATTGCCCCAGACATAAGGAGGGTTTCTCTCTACACATTGTAGGCTACTGCAGACTTGCAAGGTCATCCAGTGTATACTATGTGCCACTTTCTGACACCTGTTTGGGCTTATGACATAGCCTATAGGACCTTTAGGCTGCATTACAAATGAAGAAACTAATAGGCTGCATACAGTCATAGACTATCCTCTTCCACACATGCACATGCGCGCACACGGGCATAGGCACCAACACATTCCTATCATTATAAATATTTGGTCATATAATACTGTCTACAGATAATCCCACTCCCACACACACATCTAAAGTAGACAGCTTGATAAAAGCACCCTCTAATCCCCACTATTCCATGATTTTCAAAGCTTGGGTGGTTGTTGTTGTCTGTGTTGCCCTGAAATGAGGAAGCATATCCGCCTGTGGAGACGTTTGTTGCTCATGCCCTTCCCAAGGGTGCACTGCATACTCTGACCCGTACACAGCTGCCAGTGTGGCTGCCAGCATGCCAACAGCTGCGGCCTTGCAGGGCAGCACAACAGCAACACGGGGGTCACACACAAATAAGAAATACTAATGTCATCTGATCAAATCTGGGAAGCAAATGTCAAAGAAGTGCAGTGGTCTCTGTTATTTCCTCAGTCAACTAAAATCAAGGTTCGCCATATGCTTGTTGGTGCATTATATTTTCACTAATCAGTAACTGTTCAATTCAATCCATCAAGAGATTATAGTAAAATAAATATTCTTGGGTGCGCTCAAAGATATAACAGCTGTTGAGGGCGTATGGAAAGGTAGGGCTGCGTGGGCACGTACAAGCCGAGATTACGTCTGTCAGATCTCGCGAGAACGACCGTTGATTTTCAAAACGGGCGGCAGCGTTGAGAGAGGAGAAACTGTCGGAGATAAACAAGAACAGGGGGAACAAGTTGCAGAAAAGGTAAAATTCGAATATACAGTGTGTTTGCATTGTATGTACTTCGAAGTTTGCTTTAAGACTTTAATAAATGAGGCTGTTGACGTGTTAATAGTCACCGTTACCCCACGAGGTTTGCATTGTTTTCCTGCTTTTCACCCCAGTGGGACTTGGACCGAGGTGGGGGCCGTGACTCGCTCGTTTATCGCCCAGTTAGATAATGGAAACAATCAGATTGCAAACGTCAGCCGGCAAGTCTGTATGGTTTGATTGACTCCATGTGTTTAAATGTGTTTTCCCTTGAAGAAAAGATGACTGCAGACAATGCAATAGAGATTAAAGAGGCGTTTCAGCGCGCCCAGAAGGGCCACAACAACAAGGCTAAGCTAGTGGCCAGCCTCAAGAGCCGCTACAACAAGGTATGTGCTGGGAGACTCCGCTGGGGTCCATTTGACATGTCGTATTGCTTTTTACTTTTCATTACGTTATTAAACACGATTTCCACCCACTGGTAAACACCCATGTATTTGGTGGATTACGTTGCAGTTATTGCCAATTGTGTGAATAAAGTCAGAACATTGTTTCTTTTCATAGGACTGAAGTTTTTTGCCATCATGTTATTGTTTACTATCTTTGGCAGAATATACTGAGTTGTACTTCATGCCAGTAACTCTCATTGAGTTAA
The DNA here is from genome assembly GCF_902150065.1 of Myripristis murdjan. Taxonomy (NCBI): domain Eukaryota; kingdom Metazoa; phylum Chordata; class Actinopteri; order Holocentriformes; family Holocentridae; genus Myripristis; species Myripristis murdjan. The sequence continues at coordinate 21,352,107 of NC_043980.1, forward strand.
AATATTGAGTATAAAGTTAGAATACTGAGATTAATTAATAGTCAGATATCAAATACGTTTTTTATGAGGCTTTGCTCCTATTCCCTACATTTGCCACACACTTTTTTTGTGACCATAATTTTATATCTTTTGTGGTGACTCACCACCAGTCAGTGCTGAGGACACTGCTCATTACCTTATTTTAGTTTATTTTATTATTATTATTTTTTTTTTTCATATTCCTGGTTTTCATTCTGTCATCTGTTTCCACATTGCATCATCACGATCTTCAGCTAGAGGACAAGACACTGTTCCACGAGGAGTTTGTGCACTATCTGAAGTACGCCATGATTGTGTACAAGCGAGAGCCCACTGTGGAAAATGTCATTGAGTTTGTTGCCAAGTTTTCCACAAGTTTCCAGTGTCCGCCCAAAACAGAAGAGGAGGAAGAAAAGGGTGAGGAAGAAGAGGAAGATGATGATGAGGAGGATGATCATCCCTTTCTGAGTTTCATCTTCAACTTCCTGTTGGAGGTATATACACAAACTCTTATAGTTAGGTGGAGTACTGCACATACTGCTTGTACCGTATATGCTGAAGAATAATATGCTTGACTCTGTGGGAGATGAATGAAGGTGTGTTGTGACAGACCTAATCTAAACCTCTTTAGATTAATTAAGTCCAGTTGCCCTTTCTTGCACTGGTAACCGCAACCTCCATTGCTTTCTGCTCTGAGCACTTGCTGTAAAAAACAGAGAAGTGCTGATGTGATTGATGTCTGTGCTTCTTAATCTGATTATTTGACCTGTCCCATCTGTCTGTTAACTCTCTCTCTCTCTCTCTCTCTCTGTCACCTTCGTTCCTTCCCTCTTTGTTTCCTACACTCCCAACTAACTATGTCCCTTCTCTCTTTGTTTATCTCACTGTCTCCCTAGTCTCATAAAGCCAACAGCCATGCAGTGCGTTTCCGTGTTTGCCAGCTGATCAACAAACTTCTGGGCAGCATGGCAGAGAATGCCCAGATTGATGATGATCTGTTTGACCAGATCCACCAAGCCATGCTTATCCGTGTCACTGACAAGTTTCCCAATGTTAGAATTCAGGCTGCCTTGGCCATGACCCGCCTGCAGCAGCCAATGGACCCTGACTGCCCTACCATTGATGGTGTGTTTGGTGGACTTCCTAATTTGTCAAGATGTCTTGAGTTTTCGGCTATAGTATTCTTAACATAGTATAAAGGTTTTGGCTTTTTATGTTGACTGTCTTTATGTTGCTGTCTTTATGTTACGTCTTTCTATAGGTGTGTACTTAACTCTTGAATGTAGAATCACCTTGTTATTATGCTGTGGTTAGAGCTGCTGTGCCAGTATCTCATTGTAGTAAAATTGCCTTTGCCTTTCCTTTAATAATGTCATTCTTATCTCTGTATTTCCCTCGTCCTCTCAATATTTCTCTTTTTCACACTCCACCTCTTCCCTTCTTCCCCCTGTCCAGCCTACATGATGATCCTGGAGAATGACTCCAATGCAGAAGTGCGGCGTGCTGTTCTCTCCTGCATCGCCATGTCCCCCCGCACTCTCCCCAAAGTGCTCAAACGCACCCGGGACATTAAAGAGAATGTCCGAAAGCTAGCCTACCAGGTACCCTCTCATGCAGCCATACCAGTCTATATAGATATATGCACAGACATATCCAAGTACAATAATGAAAATGTTATTCCTGTTACAATATATCAGATGTTCTAACAATATGAAATTGTCGTACTAAATAAATGTGTTCAGTGACATAATCAATATATGCTGATTTAAATATTATGAGTTTTAGTATTCTCTGTTAAGGTTTTCTTAGGTTAGAGGTTGTTTTCTGTTTCAGGTTCTGGCAGAAAAGGTCCATATCAAAGCCCTGAGCATTGCACAGAGAGTCAGTCTACTGCAGCAGGGTCTCCACGACTCCTCAGGTACTAGCTTTGTGTGTTTCTGTGTTTGTGTAACAGATTGCTTTGTCATTATTTTCAGAGCATGGCCAAAACTGTTAATTTAAAGGAAGTTTCAACCCTGATAGCTTAGTGTACTTAGATAACCATAGGTAACTTTAGGTAACCATATGTGCTGATTACAGTCAGCATGCAGTGACTGCAAAAAAAAAAAAAAAACATTTAATAAGAATAAGCTTTTGTTGGAGAGGTCAGAGTGACAATACAACAATGATCGTTCTGAAAATTTGTGCTGTTTCTGTTTGTGGATGTTAAGTCCTTCCCTTCCACCCTTCCTGTAGTCTCATATTTCTGGCATGCTAACAGGAACTGGCAGTGTAAGGACATTAAACTAGAAAATAACAAAATAGCACCACAGCCATAAATTAAAACAGGCATATTTGTGTTTAAACAGTGTTAATGTCTTTTATGGTTGAATCTTCTTTTAAATACTTGTGCTTGCACATTCTTGCACTTGTAGTCAGTGGAAAATTACATTGTTTACAATTAATATGCATTTGACCATGTGTTTACATGATGCAGAGGCTGTGAGGGAGGTGGTTTGTGCTCGTCTGCTGCCGGCCTGGCTGCTGCGTCTGGATGGGAACGTGGTGGAGCTGCTTCATAAGCTCGATGTAGAGAATTGTGCCCAAACAGCCCTGGACACACTCAGAGCTATCTTCACCAGCACACCTGCTGATGAGCTGCTGCAGAACAAGCTGCAGCTTGACAACAGGTGAATTCATAGACAGCAAAGTCTCTCAGGCTCGCCCATGGAAAATCATTTATAAGATGTGTGAGGTTAGAGATTGAGTTTGTGTGTTTTCATTAGGAAGCTGATCCCACTGGACTCTCTGAGCTGCGAGAACGTGCTGTATTGGAGAGCTCTGTGTGAGTTCATCAAGGCTAAGGGAGATGAGGGTGATGAAATGCTGGAGCAAGTACTACCAGACGCTGCCACTTATGCTGACTACCTCTACGGGTAAGACAAAAGACAGAGATACATAAGGGGTAGCAGCCCTACCATTTACGGTTTCCTTGCTGTTGGTTACACAATTTATTCCTATTCCAGAACAACTTCAGTGCCAACACACTTTATACAGCATTTGTATTTTAAGTAGTTACTGTAGTTCTAGATACTTTGTAATGATCATTTGCCATCCAGTTGCCATAATGACTATGTTATAACTCCAGGTATCTGAGGGCAGGGCCGGTGTTCTCTGAGGAGCTGTTCCTGTATGTAACTGTGTGGCTAACTTAAGGCTTATATAACTGCTATAATGGTGTGGCTAACTCATTGCTAACACCTAACTTGCCTAGCTAAATTTAACTGTGACTTTAATGTAGAAAGACTCATATCTCTTCCAAGCCAGTGAATGTATGCTGATGTTCAGTCTCCTTCTATTTAAAGGTCAGGCCATTTTTACTCACTAGATCTGAGCCAAACACATCAAAAACAGCGATGGTCAAGCCAACAAAACTCAGGGAACCAAAAAACGAAACAAAAAAACATTTATTTGAACTAATGTGATCATGTTGCCTGACATGGCATTGACATTATTACTGAGATTATGGATATTCCAAAAAAGCTTTGACTACAATTTTTTTTGTAGATCATCTAATGACGAGTATGCTCATACATGTCTTGGGGTCCCAGCACTCAACCCTACTAGTACTCCCTAGAGTTAACCAAAGGGGCCTTCTCCTATATAGTATAAAGTAAAATTTATAATTTTCTCTGTTAGCCCATGTTAGATGCTGACTGTGTCTAGTTTAAGTTAGACACTCTCTAGTCTTCTTGTTTACCCCATTAACCCCCCCCACCCTTTAAATCCCTGCAGGAGCCCACTGCCCCAACATCAGCTACCATATGTGTGTGATACTGCTGTGTGAAGTGCTCTTAAATAATAAATAATAATAATAAATTTGATTTCCTATAAATGAGTGGCAAGCTCAACACTGAACAGTCTGTAAATAACACTGGTTACTTCATTGGAAAAAAGTGCCAAGCTGCAGGTTTGTATGCCTTACTCTGACTGGTTTGCTGATCACTAATATGATTGTGTTTAACTAGTACTTTTTAAGGATACACTGATACAGTGTGTGTGGCAGCCCAAAGTGTTGCACCACATCCAAGTTCACCAAGTTGTATGAGTAGTTACCTTATTCTGAGTTGTACCACTGGGACTTGGGTACCTAGGGGCAGCCAGTATTGTGTTTGTATTGTGGCTGAGCAGCTGGCTAACTGTATCTAATCTCTCTGTGCTCAAAGAGCTGGCATTATCCTTGAGCTGTATGACTGTGACTGATTTATTTTAAAGGTACCTGAAGGCAGTGCCAGTGCTGTCTGAGGAGCAGAGGGCCGACTTCAACCAGCTGGAGCTGGTCATGACCAAGGAGTTCATTTCCCAGCAGCTCATCCATCTCACTGGTTGTCTGGACACCAACGAGGAGGGTGGACGGTAAGAGGAGATGGAGGGTCAGATGTGCTGGAGGATGTATAGATGGATGGATAAAATGTAGCAGGGAGAGACAGATGCATCATCTTAACATGCTGAATCCGCTTGGACACCTGTTGAAAAGGTATTGATTGAGGAGGTGTTGCAGGGAGGTATGGGTAGATCATGGCAGACCATCTATCCATACCTCCCTTATGTTATGCTTAGTAAAGAAGGAAGAGATGTCAACAGATTATGTATTTGATCAGCTGATAGGAGGGAGTGTTCAGTCCCATGGCTGGATGAATGAGATGGTAGAGTGATAGAAATGGAAAGAACTGTGGGGGATATAAGATAATTACTGGTAAGAGGAGAAGGCAACCATTTTTTTGACAAAGAATGAGGGGAGAGAAAGTACAAGGCCAGTATAGCAGTTTTTAATCTGAGTTTGTTTTTGTCATGTCTGTGCAGGAGGCGTGTGTTGACTGTACTGCAGGAGATGCTGGCTCTGCCACAGACACCTCCGTCCCTAGTCTCACTGCTCACAGAGAAACTCCTCGCCCTCATCCCTGATGACCACAGACGCACACAGACTGTGAGTTACTATACACATACACACACACACACATCTGAACTCATTCATACCCTTGTGTATCCAGTATCCAGGCAATCCAGATTGTGCTCCGTTTCCACATGAGTGAAAGTGCATTTCCCAGTGCCTTTTATGATTCAGCTAAAAGACTCATTATCCAGAAAATATTCTGTGCTTTGCTCAAAGGATCATATATATGGTCCCACAAAGTATGGATTTTCCTTTTCGGCAGTATCATTAGCACTCAGACTGATGCTTAAACTGATGGGATGGCTATGTGTTACACAGGTGGCAGAAATCATCTCCGATGTGAGGGAGCCCATCATGGAAGCCTCTCAGCCTATGAATGAGAACGAAAGTCGCAAGCAGCAGGTGCAGGTGAGGAACCCTCTGCCTGCTGAAAGCACCCAAATTTCCTCTTAATGTCCATCGTTTTTATTTCCACTTCTTGGTCTTTAAATTATACACATTGGCATTGGACTAATTTATGTTATTTGGTAGAAATTTAGAGCAGTCAGAAAATTGGATTCTTGCATAGGAGATTGTTGCTTGTATTGGGTTTACTGAGAAAGCTCTGCACGACTGTTCTGTTTGGAAAGAGTATGAAAATGTTCCACAGACAACTGGGGGAAAAGTCATTTTTTTAGAAGTGGTATTAAAATTAAAAATGTGAAATTATTATTGATACCAAATAACCTCTAACAATACTGTCCTTTGTTGTGTTTGTTTTCACTGCTCTGCTCCGCTAGACTCTTTTTACTAAAACTTTTTCTGCTCCATGCAATATTGTTACATACTTCCACCCTGAGATATTTAGTAATTAGAGGCAAATGATTCTGATTTCTAACTAACAAGTTGAGTAACTTCGCTTTTTCTCTTTTTCTGTCCTTTCCTGCTTTTCTCAAACTAGTAGGGGGAAAGGGCATATCCTGGAGGCTAAGCTTTTCTTTACTGGTGTATCATGGCTCAGTAGTTTATCTGCTCTCTCTATCAGTTTTCTTCCCCACCATACAACTCGTAAAGGTATACTTGTTTAAATCTTTCTCTCCAGCCTTTCAAAAATCAGTTAAAGCCTGTAGTATCTAGGAGCCAAACAGCTTCAGGGGAAGTCCATCTCAGCCCAGGTGTTTAGCGATCTCTGGCCTCTCCATCCATTCTAAGCTTGTTCACCCACTCTCTGTCTGCTCCCTCCCTCTTTCCAGCAAGCAGTGGCAAAACAGTGTATGGTAACTCAGCTCAGGAGCTCAGCTGTTGTTATTTCTGTCCCTCTGCCCCTTGTTTTTGCCATTTGTGGGGAAGTTGCCTATCTCAGGAGTCAAGCTTGCCATGACTTGACCTCTTCTTTCTTCCATTCTGCTTTCTACCCATCTTTGGCTCTCTCCTTCCCTCCAGCTGGCAGAGGTTAAAGTGCGCATTTTAGAAGCTAAACAAGCACTGGAAGACTGTATTACAGCCCAGGAGTTCAGCCGCGCTGCAGAGCTGAAGGACTCCATCACAGGGTTGGAGAACCACAGGAACCAGATCATCCAGGACATCGCAGAGAGCAGCCAGCCAGCCGATAAGGAGATCCGCACTGAGAAGGTACATGGGATTACACAGCACAGGCACCACTACTCCTCTCCCTCGCTCCATGTCACTGCACATTCACCATCCATGTTACTTAACCTAAATAGTTAATAGGGGTTCTCTCTTTGTATAAATTATAAATAGTCCAGGAAAGGCCTTAATTTTGTGTGTTTTTGTTTGCTGTATTTCAGAATGACCCCGAGACTCTCCTGAGGTGTCTGACAATGTGTGCCGAACTGCTCAAACAAATGAACATCAAGACTCGTATGAGTCCCACCATTAGTGCTTTAATGTCCTCACTGGTAATCATACACTTGGAGTTGTCCCTCCCTTGCTCCTTTCTTCTCCCCTTCCTCTCGCTGTTGGAATCATGAAATTGCTATAATTTTGTTCATTATGTTTGAAAAGAATACAATTGCTGAAAGGTAATGAAAAATCATGTAATGCAGTAATGTAATAGTCCTATTTTTGAAGTTGTAAACATTGTTTTTCTTGTTTTTTATCCCCAGATATGATTTTATTTAGTTCTATTCACTCATATTTTTATTTTTAGCATTTTCATTGTTTTACAGTTTTAATGTTTTGTCTTACTGCCAGCAACATTTTATAAATTGCTGATTGTTTTTGTTTATATTTTCTGTCTGTGTTGCTTTAATCCTGGCACTTCTCTCTCTGTCAGATTCTGCCCAGTATAGCTAATGCCCACCCCGCTGTCCGCAACATGGCTGTGGTGTGTCTGGGAACATGCGCTCTGCACAGCAAGGAGCTGGCCAAAACACACATGGTCCTCCTGCTGCAGGTAATGTGAAAAACACACACTCACACACAGAGAGTGATTTACACATGTTATTAATATATCTGCCACATCCAAATGCAAATAGACACACAAACTATTTACTGCCAACACTAAATCTCACTGTGTGTTTTGTATGTTTGTAGATTGCCCAGTTGGATGAGGTTAAGATCCGTATCAGTGCTCTGCGGGCCGTCATCGACCTGCTGCTGCTGTTTGGCTTCCAGCTGCTCTCCGACAGACCTGCCACTCAGACAGAGCGTCCCTCTCATTCGCCAGACAGACAGGAAGATGAGACGCCAGCGGCTGAGGATAAGGGGGACGCTCCAGAGGACAGCGCACAAAGCATACTGATAATGCTGTCAGACTTCCTGGACAGTGAGGTCTGTATGGATAACCTGAACTTCATGTTTCAGACAGCTGTGCACCTGGGCAAGTCAATTTCATAAATATTACTGTGTGTTTAATGTATAGAATGTATAACACAGTCTGTCCTCCATGTGTGTGCCATACCCAGGTGTCTGACCTGCGTACAGAGACAGCGGAGGGCCTAGCCAAGCTCATGTACACGGGCCGGATATCCAGTGCCAAGATGCTGTCCCGCCTGGTGTTGCTATGGTATAACCCCGTCACCGAGGACGACACCCGCCTGCGTCACTGCCTCGGAGTCTTCTTCCAGCTTTATGCCCGCGAGAGCAGGTCACACAAAAACACAGACATACACTCAGCCAAGCAAGCAATGAGGCATAGGGGATTTTCAAAGTTCGCCATTTCAAGTGTTTTTAAGATGCATAAGAATGAATTCCTTATTTGATATATAGAAAAAATAATTATAGCTCTTTTTGCTACATTATTAAAGTCATTGCATTACATATGAACTTTTTGGTCAACTTATTGGCTTATTACTCCTGCTTTAAATCACTATATTTATACAATGTAATCTAATATGGAGTGTGCATGTGTGTCTTCAGGGCCCACCAGGAGGTTGTGGAGGAGTGTTTCCTGCCAACAATACGGACACTGATGAATGCCCCGGCCACCTCACCACTGGCCGAGGTGGATATTAACAATGTGGTTGAGCTGCTTGTAGAGTTGACCCGCCCAAGTGCCCTTATCAAACCTTCAACCAACACTGAGGTAAGGAATCCCCACTTAGCCTAATGTGAATGCAGTATGTGCTGAAGAAAACCTTAAAAAATATTCCTGGGCTGTTCCATGTGAGGAATTCTTATTTCACAAATAGTCCTGGGATGTTACTGACTAGCTTAGGGTTGTTTTTTTTTCTAACATTATTTTACATGTTTATTACTCCACAGCAAATTAAGCAATTATGGTTGTCAGTCTTTCACCTGATGCTTATTTTGAAGTCTAAGCATGCAAATGACCGGCACTTGTTTTCAGTACACTTATTTGGTGTGTTTATGGATGTGTGCCTGTCCTCAGGAGGTGTGTGTCCATGACTACTTGGCGGTGCGAGTGTGTGGGGAGATGCTGAAAGACCCCACAGCCCCTGAAGTGCGTCTCTATGCTAAGACTCTAAGCAACCTGGAGCTCAGTACAGACGGGACCATCAGGAAAGACTTGCTGACGCTGCTACAGCAGATCACGCAGGTATGCAAGTAAATAAATCATACACATGGAAATATCTGTATACAGACACTCTTCTCCTGCAGACAGCACTTGAAAACAATCCTTTGATTTTCAACTTCAAACTTCATGTGGCAAGTTCAGTTAGTCCTGAAAATATTAAAATGACTTTCTAAAGGCCTAAATTTTCTGGCATGTGCTGTATTGTCCTGTGGTAAAACCCATTTATGTAGCACTAGGCATACTGCAGGCCTTTTTGATTATGTTGATTCTCCACTGAATGTCATGTGATTGTATTTTTAGCATTTCTTTTCATACGTACTTCCATCCTTCCATCCTTTGTGTCTTCAGGTGGTGAAGGATCGGATCTGTCTCCGTGCTGTGGAAAAGATGATTGATCAGCTGGCAGATTCTAGGGAACAGGCTGAGCTCCTGACCGCCAGTGCATTACAGCCGTTGGATGTCAATGCAGATGGTAGACACACAAACAGCAGCAATCTGCATATTCACCGTATTCCTACACAAGCATTACACACACATCACCACTTCAGAGCAGTAGAAATGTGTTCTATTCTGTGTCTAACCAGATTTATATGCAGTTGGCGACAATTCTCCTCCTTTAAAAGGATTATCTCCTATTACCAGAATGTTGTTAAGTGGATTAAAATATGCCTCCCTCTGTCCTATTCAGTGTCTGTACAGACAAAAATACCACAAGCAGGGAGAGGAACTGTAAATATAAATCTTGTTTCTGTCCCGTGTTTCTCTGCAGAGACTGCAACTGAGGATCCATCTAAATCTGCCAAGAGACCTAAAAGAGGTAATTTTTTTTTCTTTTTTTGTATTCTCATCTAAAACAGTGATTGTATGTAAGGTATTTTCGGACCCCTGGGGCTGGCCCAGCATTCTCAAGTAACCTGAGTGTTTGTGTGCACAGGTCTGAGGAAAGGCACCACAGCCAAAGGGGGCAGAAAGCCGAGCAGAAGGGCAGAGTCATCGGAAGAGAGGTGAGTGTTTCCAGTGAACTGTTTCAGTATAAGGAAACATTATTATTTACCCTTACAGATGACATACCACAGTATACCATTTACCTGATTAGTGAAACTTTGATCATTCATCATCTCTCCTCATGTCCCCTGCTTCCCTCTGTTCTCTTGGCTACCAAGTGATGGAGAGAATGTTCCAGAGTCTGTTGCTGTGGCGCGCCCCTCTCGGAAGGCCAAGATAGCTGCCCTGGAAAAGACAAAGCTGGACCTCAACGCCCTCATCAACCAGGAGGCCAACATGTCTTAGGACTTAGATCATATATAACTGAGGCTGGGTTAAGACTAGTCAAATTTGCAAAAGTGGAGAGTACAGTTCATTGTTTTGTTATGCCAGGCTAATATAATACAGACTTCAAATGGAAAACATCAAATTTACCTCCTAAATAAAATGAATTTGACAAAATAATTTCTCCATTATTTCTAGCCAGTGGGAAATATTCTTTTTAGCATGTTTGTGTCTGTACCAATATCTGTCACATTTTGTCATTTTAATTACAATAAAAAGTAACGTTTGCATCACTGAACTTAATGTCTTAATTCTTGCTCACACAGGTGAGTGGCCATATGTCTGTGCCAAACAGATTTGGAATATACTCATGTAGAAGTATATGCTGACATTTTCCTGGTTTAAATATCTACCAAGTTTTAAAAAAAAAAAATGCTCACTGATATTTTCAGTAACTTAAGTTACTTTTTCAGGAGCAAAAGTAAAAATGCAATTCAAAGAGAATGAGTAGCATTAAACTATTTTTTCATATGGAAACATCAGAAATTACAAAATAAGCGCAGATAACTTAAAGGCTGAATGATTAATTGTGAATTGCTTCAAAATGGACCATGTGCCAGTCTGGTTTCTGATGCTTGTGGAGAACCAACAGTTTGTGATTATTATTTTAAATGTTGAGATGTACAGAACTTCAAAAAAAGGGTTCTCAACGACATTAAGTGGTACTAGTTACTGCTGTCCTTTTTGCTACATGATAGGACATTTCTCAAGATTTAACTTTCCCATCTGCCAAAATAAGATTTCTGTGATGGATTCAGTACCTGTAAGTCAAAGTTGAAACTACTTCCTTGTAGCATTGTATCTATTGGCTAGAAATGGGAATTAAACATCTATTATTCAAGTCATGCTTACAAATATTGTCTTGAGCAGACATTTCTTCATGCTCACAAGTGTGAAGTTTTACCAGTTCAGTGATGCACAGCATTATGTAATAATCCTAAGCAGTGAGAGGATGCAGACATGCCTCCTCAGATCAGCTGCTAACATGACAGACAGCTATTGATTTTTTTTTTTTTTTTTTTACATACAGTAATTCAGTGTCCTGTGGAAGTTATTAAGCATCTGCTAAGTATTTCAAAAGAATCTTTATTGTTCTAATAACAGACAACTCTTAGTTACATCTGTAATGGACAGTATAAAAACACTTGATAAAGAAAATATACAACAGAAGTTTAGCACCAGGGACTTCAACTGAGGGGAAAGGTTTCTTTTTTGTCACAAAACTGAGCCACCCCCTTCCCCTGTGTTGAAATGGCAACCATAGTGACATACACACAAGGGCAGTCAGGCACACAGTACACACTACAGGGTTACGTTTTGACGTACAGACATCTTGGATCTACGTGCCCAGGAAAACAATGACCCAAGATTAGTGTTTACTGATCAACTCTCTGGCTCTGCCTAGAACATGGTTAGATATCAAAAGGAGTAGGCTTGACTGAACCCAAGTGGAGGTAGACCTCTTACTGCACTTGAGGATGACAGGGACTATCGGGGAAACCTTGCAACAGTGATACATCTCCCACCTGCAATTTTAACAGTGAATCATGTCTTGACATTATTGATAAAACACTACTATCTTAACTATAAGCATGTTTCTCACGGTTCACTGTGGAAAATGAAGCAGGTGGGAATAGATGGGACCTTCCTATAGCAATGTCCTTGGAGACCACATTACATAGCTATAGAAAAACAACTGAAGTCTGACACATTCCAGGCCACCAGTACTTGTGACAGCTACAGTTCAATAACATCCATTCGTCTGTCAGCAATAACATAATTAATACATATTGATATATCTTCTGGGTTTGTATTGCACCTAATAGATTCTGTAGTTTTACAGTAGGGGATAGTAGTGGGACTCTGGATGTGCAAAATATGGGGGGTGGATTGGGTGTAGTGGGATTAATCTCAGATGGGATAGTGCAACAGATAAATCTGACTGAGAGTTAATGCTTTGGATAAAAACAAGGAAGAAGACAATCACATAAAGAAACCCTTGTTTAAAACAAGACAGATCCCACAAACCAACACTTCCATGAGAATCTACATTCTACAACTGCATAATGCCATTTTCTTCACCATCGTAACATACCTCCTAATATTTCAAAGGGTGCCAAGGAGTAAAACTCTAGTCATTTTACAACATGTGGATCAGTGTTAATGGTGGTTCACAGCTGAGGCTTGCGAATGTTTGAAACGCTACGTTAAGAAATTACAACATATATTTAGTTTTGGGATAGGTTGATGGCCACTGGTTTCATGCATGATTTTATAGTAATGCCCCATACACATGGGTTAGGCTACTAAAAAGGGCCAGGCTATTTCAAGTATGTTTTTATCCACTGGCGTTCAACAGAACACTGATCTTAAAATCAAAGATAATCCTGGGAAATAAGACCCAGATGGAGAGCATCTTTGCTGTCAAATTTCAACAAGTTTTCAATTAATTCTGCAATTCAAGTTAAAAAAAAAAAAAAAAAAAAAGCAGTGACTGAGAATATCTTTAAAAAAAATTAAGAGTAAGTTGTTAGTCACTTTATTGGATGAGAAAATCCCACTTGTTTCCCATGCTTTTTCACTTGTTTCAGGAGTATTTCAGAGAACAAGTATAAATATGCTGAAACAAGGCAGAATACGATCCATCAGCCAAAGGTATCAATTCTAGAAACAAACTGATTACCAATGGAAACAAGTGGGATTATCTCATCCAACTGACAGATTTTTTTTCCTATTCATTTTATGAAAAACAAGATTGTAAGATTGAATGTGAAACCAAATTATTTAAGATGGAGATTTTTTGCAGTGTTCCAGGATGAGTTTTTAAAAACAAAGAATGTAAAAAGTCAAAGTTTACAGAAGGTCCAGGCCCTAATAATGAGGTATGTTTGACGGAGATGGCACTGTCCTTATGCAGTCAGTCAATCTTTGTCCTTCATTCAATACAGCCATCCTGACAGGGCTCACTGTATGATCCTTTACCCAATTAAACCTGTTTGACGTGATGATTTGATCTACTATACATGTTCAAACAGAGAAAGGCAAGTTTACATCAAAAAAAAAAAAAAAAATTCTGTACATACATATCCAAGCACTTGAGCTCATTAAAAATAGTGCAACCTCAAGCTTTTGTTAAGTTAGACTGCTACATAACTGCTGAGTGTAAGACTGGACCAAAGTGGGATGGTCAGTCTACGTGGTCAGCTGAATGTCCAAAGGCACCACGTTAAACCACAGTCCCTTTCTCAGGATGGAGGAGGCTTCATGCTTCATTTAATTTTCTGTCAGACAGGAAAAAGAGAGAGCAAAAGTTGACTTGGTAGTGCTTTAAAAAGAAAGCTTGATAAAAGACGATCACTTTAGTGATGTTCAAACATAGGAGCATGGTAGTTACCAAGAACATAATCACGCCATCTTGGCCCAGTTAGGCCCCTCACTCGCGATTGTCTCAACATTTTCGCAGGTGGTGGTTCAGTGGACACAACCCCAGGACTTTTATATTTGCCTTTTTTCCTCCCTTCTGGTACGTCATCCTGCTCCCGGCTTGATTTTGCTGCAGAACTGGCCAGCCCTCTAGAGGCAGTTCTTTTCCTGCTCCTTTTCTTCTCAGTTTTCACAGCTTTAACAACCCCTGCCAGCTCTTTCTCCCTCCCTGCAAAGCGGTCGGCAGAAGGTGACCCTTCCTCCAGTGTCACGGTACAAGAGTCACACTCTTCCTCTGTTGACTCATTGTCTGGAGAGTTGATCTTCCTCAGAAACACCCGACATTCTTTCAATGACTCAGGACTCCAGGCTTTAGAGCTGAGTCTCTGCTCTTTGGGTACATCCATAGGCTCCTGAGTTTGGTCAGCAGAGCTGGTGGTACAACTGTTCTCTAAACAGTCCCATAATTTATCTGTTGCTGATCTAGATAATGTTTTATTTCTTGGTTGTAGCCCAGTTAGTACATGGCCATTTAAAGTACTTGCAACTAATCTCCATTTAAATTCCTTTTGATTGGTCTTCTGCCTCTTTGGCCACTTCTCCCTTTCTTTCCTGGTAAGGAACCTTGCTCTTGCCCTAAGCAAAGTGGTTGAGTACTTTTCGAGTGCTTGGCCTCTCCTACATGGGGCTCCTTGTTTGAGCCTGCTTTTTGCAAATCTGGGAGTGAAAAGCTGTCGCTTAATGTTATCTGTTGATAATGATGATTTGTTTCTGTTCCTCAGTCTTTCCTGGGCCTGCTGGTGCTGGCAAGGACTCTTTGGCACAGTTTTAGCAAACTTCTTGATGTGTTTGCGTAGCCGCTCTGCCTGGGGACTAGGACAGACAGTTCCTTTGTTGGCAGAACGAGGGTAGTGCATGAGTTCATAGGGATTTCGGGAGCTTGCCTTCTTGACAATGGCAAGAGACTGTGTCTCTGTGGTCTGCATAAACCAAGAGCAAAGCTGCTGCATACTACAGGAACTTGGCTTGTTGGGAGGACAGTCAAAAAGTGCTCGAACCACAGAGGAATGTCGAGACTTCTTGTTGAATGAGGTTTTTCTTTTGATATCTAACCTAGATTTAAAGGCCATTTCGTCCTGGTTCTCAACTGTATCTGAGACCCACGTGTCAGAGACAAGTCGTATTCGCCTGGCAAGCTCCTGATTTAAGGACTTTGCTTCAGCCGATGCTGCCCACCACCGCAGAGTCTGTCTTGGGGGAAAGATAGAGTCTACTGACAACCCTGCCACTTGGCTGAGATCCTGACAGATGCGCTTCTTCTCTTGTCCAAAGAGCAGTCTTTCCTCTCCTATAGTTTCTACAGCACTCCGAGCCTCCTCCTGTTTCCTTTCATTGCTGGCCTTGTTTAGCAGAAGCTGTTTAGAGCGCCGCAACAGGGCCGTGCTATGGCTGAAAGACCTGGATGTGGACGTGGCAACAGAGTGCAACAGGTAGATTGAGGGCTTCCTCACTCTCACTGACTGACGCACTGCTACAGGTCGTTCTGACTGTTTGTCTCTACTTTCACCTTTTGCTGTTGTGATTCCCTCTTGTTGGCTGCAATCACTACTTGTTTGAACACTGATTGTCCAAGGCTCTTTGGCAGATTTGAATACTGGTAGGAGTGCTTTCTTATGACTTGATATTTCTGGGGACTGCCGAGCATCCCTATTTATCTGAATCTTGCGTTGTCGAGGGGACACTGTAGTTACTGTGACTGAGATTCCAGAGATTTTAACTTTCGCAGGTCTTCCTGGTTTCCTGATGGGTACAGCACCATCAAGCTTCTGACACTTGATGTTACTGCTGGAATGAGGAGCTGACTCTTTCACAGGCCTAACCAAGTTCAACTCCTCTGACCATTCTGTTGAAACAGCCTTGACACTGCCAGAACTGATATGAGAGTTCTGTGTTAAATTACTCAAGTCATTCCTTGGGCCTATGGTTTGCCAAACATCAGTGGGTTCTGTTTGCAGCTGGTCAAAGCCCTCTGACACCAGCCGTTTGTTTCTCCTTGATCGCCCATACACTACTGTTATTTTGAGGTTCTTATTTGTGTTCTCTTCCATGTCAGATGCTAAAACGGCATTTGCATTTTCTGAATTTGCTCCAATTGCTGTATCAATGGCCTTCAGTTTACGTGGTCGACCAATTGGTCTCTTAACTTTCTTCTCCAGCTGGGGTCCCAGCTTCTTGGGTCGGCCTGGGCGCCTTTTAGGGGGAGTAGTTTCATGTAAAGGTAGTAAGTCACCTGACAGTCTCTGGTTTTCAGTGCCAGCTGTACGTTTTGGTGGAGTTCCTTCTCCTGATCTCCTGGTACCTACTTTAGGTGATGAGGAAGCTGACTTGAGTGGAGTTGAAACAGACTTGGGTGGTGTGAAGGCAGATTTAGCAGGTGAAGTAGGAGACTTTATTGGTGAAGAGACAGATTTAATTTGTGAGGTGGGAGACTCAGTGCCTGGGCTTTTGTTCTTCTCAGGTGTCCCGGCCCATGAGGACTCCTCACATGGGTCAAATGGCTCCACTGCTTGTCCACTAGAACCACAGGTAGCTGACTTGAGGCTAAATTTAACTCCTCCTTTATCCATTACTGGCGATACATACATGAGTTTGATGGGGCTAACGTATTGGATCTGGGAGTTTGAAGAGTTCTGAACACTCTGAGTGGCAGACTTAACAGAGTTTGTGACACTCAACTTTGAGGCATTTTGGGGAGATCTAGAAGTTGTTTTTGACTCTGAGTCATGCAGTTTTGTTGGAGATGATCGTAGTCTTCTGTAAGGCCTGGCTGCAGAGTCTCTGAGATCTGTCCTATTCTTTAAACTGTGTTTAGTGGGACTCTTCTCTGTGACAACCACAGTGCATGGTAGGACCTGACTTTGATCTTTAGACTCTGTATAAGATGTTCCAAATTGTTCTTCAGGTGCAGATTCAAATACAAGCTTGTGTGTTAGCTCAGGTGAGAGAGGGGCTTCTTTTCTTGAATCAAACTGGGTGTCTGTAACATCTGGATTTTTGTAGGAGGCATCCAAGCTAGATTTCAAAACCTTGTCTTTCAGTGTTCTCTGGTTGAAGATGCTCTCAGAGAAGCAAGCGACAAAGTACATCTTTCTGGGCTCGGTGACATAGGAGGAAAACCGCTGGGGAGGGACTATATTTCTTCTAGATTTCCTTGCCTCCCTAGAGTGGCTTAACTTAGATGGAAGGCTGGTCCTCTTACCTCTAACTGGCTTGTGGTAAGCCTTACCTCTGTCTAGTGCATCATCACTACAACTTTCACCTGATGGTGATTCTTCTTGGTTCTCATCATTTCCAAAACTGCTACTCTTGCCATTGATTTCAGAGGCCCTACAACACTGTGTCACTGTGGCTGTAGTCAGTGTCACTGTCTGTGACTGTAAGCAATCTCCTTTTGAGCTTACATTGTAACACTTGTTTTGCAACTCAGTGATAGGTATTTCAGTATCTTGGACAATTTGGTCTTTTTCCACTGCGGTTATCTCTCTTTCTCTCTCCTCTGCTTTAATTGTCTCAATTTCTTCAGTAACTATAACTGTCTTTATTTCTTGTTTTACTCCATCCTTCTCCCTTTCCGGTGTAAGCATGTTCTCCTGTGTCCCCTTCACCCTTTCAATCTCTGCTTCCTCTACTCTTTCCTCTGTCCTAAGTTCTTTGCTGAATTTACCCTGTTGATCTCCTGTGATACTCTCTTTTTCTCTGTCATCAGTAATATTGCAATCCCCAACCATGATATTGTCCACCCCTCCTTTCTCTTTGATGATGACTATTTCCTGTTTTGGACAGGAGATGGTTTCTTGAATCTCAGTTTCTCTGTCAGACTCCTCTTTAACTGGGGTTGTGTCAGATGAGGAGCTTGATGTAGATGAGTTAACTTTATTGCCATCTTTCAGTCTAACTCTCTTTGTTAGTGGCACCTTTCTCCTACAATATGACGGGTCAAACATCGCAAGCTCCCGTTTAATTTGTAACGTCTGTCTTCGAGTTGAGGCATTATCAGCAGGTGTTGCAAGAGCAGTAAGCACCTCCTGTCGCTTGCGGGAGCGGGTATTAGGTGACTTGGCCTCATTGTTGTCATGGCGATGCAAAAGCTCATTGAGGCTGTAGTCACTGTTACTGCCAATGTCAAGCACTGTGGTAATAATTTTATTCAGATGGGCATCAGCATGACACTGTAAGTTCTGACTTGCTGCAGGAGACAGTGGCTGCTCCTTTTCAGTGGTGTGAATGATTGACGAAGTCAGAAGTGGGTCCTTCTCCATAGGTTTGATTGTCTCCAGTCTCTCACTGAAACGATCAAAAACATCCTGCAGTAAACTCCCACTTTGGCTCTGCCCTGCTTGACTATTTCGTGGGGTCCTACACTCCAGCTTATCTTCTGCGACTGCATCCAAATCTACTTTCTGCTGGCCTCCATCCATAAGACTGTCTTTAACCATTAATTGAAGGGAAGGGCCAGCCTCCTCCTCATGTGTATGATGAAGGAGGGAAGGGGGCTTCTCTTCAGTTTTCCTGCTGATGTCTGAGGGAATAGGTGAAAGTGGGGGAGGAGAGGGACTCTGCTCTCTCTTCAAGACAGGGCAAGGAGGATCTCCTTCTCCACCCCCTCCATCTAATGTGTTCCTGACCTGAGCTGGACAGGAATGGTTTGAATAACAAGGACATGAGTGGGCGTTGTGATGGTTACAGCAAACTGATGAGGCAGGGCATATGCTGGACGAGGAAGAGCATAGTGAGGGGGATTGGGATAATGAAGGAGAGGATGCAAATGAACAGACCACATTGTTGATACGACCTACAGCCACACTTTGACAGGAAATGCAGTGGAGGCTCTTCAGGCAGAAAACTGGGTAAGCTGCCACCCTGCAGCTCTGCACACAGCAACAGCCTGAGCCCTGAGGAGCTTTGCTTTTACAGTCACTGAAACGGTAGTGATGGACACTACAAGTTGACTTTGAGTCTGTTGGATGGTATAGAGTGCTACTACGACCTTGATTATCACAGTCAATAAGAGGGTAGTGAGGGCTGCTGCTATGGGCTTTACATTCACTAAATGGGAATGGAAGAGGGGTAACATCCTGTGCTGTTACTGCATGTTGGCAGCAATGAGAGTCTGTCTGGAAAGGTAGCAATCGTTCCTGATGTGCCAGCTTTAGGATTTGATAGAGTAAGGAACGATGTGCTGGGCAGAGTGAGCACAGGACAGCTTCCAATGCAGAGTTCTGTCCACATCGAGTCTCGTGCCTCCCTGGATCCCCCAGTTCTTCAGTCAAGGTTGGCAACGGGAAGCTAAAGACAGAAATGATAAGTCAGAAGTTAAAGAGGGTTTACTCACAGGCCTAATTTCAGACAGCATACAACAAAATAGGCTAGCTACTCATGCAGATTAATGAGCAAAACCAGTTACAAATTCAGCAACTGTACTATAACCTTTATATTGTGTTAATTCCATTATCCTAAGGTCTTGCGTATAGTTTACCTTTCATTCATAAATTGATTTATGTATTCCCAGAGCCTCTCTCACAAAGCAAGATTAGGGGGCTAGTAAGCTAACTTTGGATTTAGATAAAGGCCATCATAATAACACTGTAAAGTCATGTCCAAGTGGGGTACTTATCCACTAACTACGGCTGAATGCAAAAAAAAAAAAAAGAAAAAAAGAAAAAAAGATGTTTTTTTTTTATATTTTTAAGTAAAACTGTACACATTTTAAAATGACTGATTGCTTATCGGCTTCTTGCTTAATGGTAACTGCTTAATGGTATGCATCTGACATCTAACAATGTCTATCCCAAACAAAATAATTTTGTAAGCTGGTAAAATGATCGAGGGGGGACTGAATATAACAGAACTGCTTTATTGATGAGCTGCTGAAGGCAAATGATAACATTCTGCTAAAAGCAGAAGAGAACGATTGTAGCAACGCTCAAACCAAAGGAAATCATCAACCGCACTCCCATTGAAAAAGTAACAGATCAATGAAAAACCAAAAAATGTTGTTTATAATGGTTGAATCAACTCAATTTAGCAAGCAATGCATCTTCAATTATCAAAGCATGTGGTTCATCTTAACATACATTTGCTCAAGCATTGAATTTGATATTGGTATTTCCAAGGAGGTGGGGGGAATCCACCGCAGAACTTGAAATGGTTCAATAGATCGAAATATTTTGTAGTGTTAATGTTTTTAGGTTGGTTTAACAAATAAAAAGATTTTAAAAAATCATTTTAAATAATCTTGACATTTTATCTAACATAAGCACTAATCAACCACAATGTTTAGAAAGGAGAGTAAGCTCAGGACAAAATAAATTATACCGGCTAACATTTAAAAGCCTTCATGCAATTGTAGCAATACACATTTCACATTGCATCAAAGTGCTTCATTACAAATCAATAATAACTACAACAGTCAAACTAGTAAAATCACAGTTCTGAAGCACAATCAATAAATAGGTATGCAGCAACAACACAAAACATTTTTCCACAATAAAAAATGCATCTTATAAATCATAGTGCAATAATTGATTTATGCATAAATAGCTGATTTCTGTTAAGTCATTTCATAGATTTGTCAGCAGTTCAGTCCAACTATAATGAAAGTATTAGGCCTAATTTAAAAAAAAAAAAAAAAAACAAGCCTAGTAACGGTATGGAGTGTTACAAGAATATACTGCAATTAAACCTACATTATTTTTTTTCCTCTAAGGTAATAAGGCTAGTTAATAAACTGGCCTGTTGATATAAATAGCAGATAATTCCCAGAGTAAAGACAACATGCTGGACTTCGCAGTAGCCCCAGAGACAGGCACTGGTGTACTGTTATGAGCAGAGACATTCAGTGTTTGCTTAGTTGCCAAGGTTACAAGGTTGAAATGCCACCGAATCTGAAAAATAAGAAGCTGTACTGCTAACTTTTAAATTACAAATAACACATATATTGATAAACAACAAGGACAAATACATCGCTAAAAACATGGCATATTTCCTGCAAATGCCACAGGGCGGAGTTCGTAATTTTTAAATTTCTTTTAGTTCTTTCATCCTCAGTCAAATGTATGACATTAGTTTAAATTACTTAAGTTTAAGGGCTGTTGTTGTTGGTGAATTTACACTTAGGTGTTATTCCTTGAGAAAGAAAGAGCTTGTACGTGTTCCTTGAGTAATACCCCAACATACTAAGTATATATTACAATAAGGAGGCTTAGATGTGAAACCAGACATTGGACTATAGCCAGGCAATAAGCTTAGTTCATAGAGGTATATGTGGCAACGAGGTTAGAGAGAGACAGGCAGGCTGACATCACAGCAAGATAAATTGAAGCAGCTTTGTATGGGTAACCCTGAACTGCTGCTTTGGTAGTAGCACTACTAATGGAATAGGCCCAGAGTCAAAAATGAGGGTAGTGACAACATTTAGCATTTCCCCCAACACAGACAAGGTAGCCTGTGGGTCTAGCACTGAATCCAGTCATTTTCACACTGCCAACTTTTCGTCATCATGTTCATCTACAGTAACCTCCCTCCAACATGACTCATCCACAAACAAAATGTTAACCTATCTTTTAGGCTTCATACATTGCATGTGAACATGGAATCACATTAATTACTTTCACTGAAATACACTTGTGTGTTAGCTACGTTTCTTTGTGCCTAGGAGACGGTCCCATAAAGTAGACTTTTAAGCAGCAGTCATGTATGAGGTTGACAGTAATACAGCTACAGTAGCAGTTAGTAAATATCCATCTGTGATTTAACAAAGAAAAAAATGTTTACAAACAATACATATACACAATAACATACCATTCCCAAGCTTATCAGTGCACATTTTTCACACATGCTGCACAGTTGCATTCCAACTACACCCAATACAATGTTCAGCTTTCACAAATATAGAGGGGAAAATTGTGGAAAGAAAATGGCTTTCTTCAGCTAATCTCTTAAAAACAAAATCTCCAAATGAAGATGTAGCCACCAAGGTGGTTTACACTAAAACTTTATCCATCTCCTTGTTTACATAAATGTATAACAATAGCAATGAGTTTATCATCTGTTACAATGGCTCTAAGTCACTTCATTAGCCTGGGTTAACTGCCCAGAAAAAGGAGAGAATGCTGCAAATGACAATCATCAATGCTCCAGCAGCAAGGAGCTTAAAGAATTGAATCAAACCTGAATAACCTAATATCCAGAGAACATGAGAGTCACACTTCATTTCTTAGCTCTGAGGGTTCCTTCACTGTGTTTCTCAGCCTTGATCCTAGCAATCGAGTGAGGCAACAGCCAGTGTCAGATTCATTCTTCCAAGTGAAGGGTCTGACATTTAACCAGTCTTAGTTTTGTGACTGAAACTGAATCAAAGAGACTAAGGATGAAAAACACAGCCGTAAGTGTGACTCTCACATTACAGACACACAGTTAAAAGACCTGAATAGTAATCATCTGTTTTCTTCAAAAGGCATGTGTTGTGTTTAAACAAGTTTCTCCAGAAAACATTTATCCTGTGAGGTGATGAGTTCAAGTGTTGAGGAGTTCTAGAGGCGTTTCATGGTCTAGAAACTCTTTGTGGCAGCAGCTGAGGTGATAGTCCCTGAGTTAGTGGAACCAGTCATGGTACCAGAACCGGATGAGTTGGAATTGGACGAACAAGAGCTGGCGGATTTTTTTTTGGGGGGGTTCTTGAGTGTTCCAGAACGCTCTTTGACTTTGTACTCCAGTGTGCTGTGGGGCACCCCATAAACCCCTTGGGCCTTGGACACACTCATGCGGCCCGCCATCACCATACTGATGGCTTCCTCCAGCAGCTCGTGGTCATACTGGCGATATCTCCCACGCTTCTTTCGCGGCTGTTTGTCCTTGTCCCGGCGGTCTGCCCCCTCCTCAGAATCATCCAACGAGGACCCACGTGGACCTAGGCGAGGTGAATGGTTGGCCCCACCCATGCAGGCATCTGGCAAGAAAGGAGGTCTGAGTTTGAAGAGAGCTGAAGGTCTACCAGCAGCAGATGACACAGAATTGGTAGTACCCTCCGTTGAGGTGTGATAATGCAGGGCTTCAGCCATGCTGTAATTATCAGCAAGGTTTGACCTGCTGTGGTCAGACATGGAGCGGACCTGAGGGATACGCAGAGGGGTGAGGGGCTCCAGACTGGGAGTCGGGCTTGGTGGGGGCTGGAGAGCATCCCTGAGCTGGGGAAAAGTGAGGGAGAGAGTCTTCTGTAGACCACTGGGCTGATGAAAGGTCAGGGAGGATGAAGGAAAACGAATATCTCCACTCTCCTCTGTATCTCCTCCAATTTCTGCCTGCTCTGCCCATGCCGCCACCTTTTGCAGGACCAGCCGAGCCTCACCGCCCAACATCGACGACATCAGACTTGACGATGTCATGTTTTCCCTGTAATCTCCATTCCCTGATGCAAGCTGGCGCAGCAGGCCCAGCCTTCCTTCGGCCCAGCCCTCCAGGCCTTGTCTCAGGGTGTGAAGCGGTATCCCATAAAGTAGTGCGGCCCTCTGCTCCTGCAGCCTCCCTGAGCGTACGTCCTTCAAGGCCTTGGACAGCAGCCCCTCAGACAGTTCCCAACTCCTCTCAACGTACTCCTCCTTCTGCCTACGCTGCCTCCTAGGGATGGGAGGAGCAAACAGCAGGGTCAGGATGGAGGTGATGGAGGGGGTTTGGTTTTGGCATAGGGGAGGGGGGGGCAGAGCGAGGGGTCCACTCCTTTATGCCTTGTGTTGGTAACATCACTGCGTCTTTTATGTTTTTCTGTTTTCAGTCTGTTTCTGGGCCCTCATTCACACACACAAACGCAGCTGTGTGTCTCTGATGTACACACAATGTGTGTGGCAAAGCCTCTTCACGTCCAGGTGGGACAGTCTGTGAATGGCTGTGGTTACTTTGGCACTCTCACACAACCTCTGTAGCTTTGTGATATCCTTCAGTGAGATTCCTACGTGCTTGAGGGTTGAGTAATCAGATTCGTCATAACTGGATCAGTAAAAAAGAGGTAAAATCGTTGTAAGTGATGTTCTCCTCATTGTACAGTCCTGAGCTGCTGGCAAATGTTACATTACTCTGCCACTGCCGTGACGTTACCGCTCAAGAGATAAAAGAGTCAACCCCATTGAATCAAAACATCAGACACAAGCCAGCCCATACCAAAGAATGACCAACAACTGACTGGACCAAAGCACTGCTTGGACAACCCAGTATGCATATCATTCAGGCAAGAGAGGCATTAACTACTTGGCTTAAATCCAAGCAGTATTACTAAGCATGACTGACAATATAGATGCTAACCATCCAACCTTATCCATGGCATACACTAGTCAGAAAATGCAGCAGACAATACCATTGTACTCAGTTAGAAGTGTAGGTTTCCACACATGCAGAGAAGTGTATAATATTGTACTGAAAAAAAGCATACACCATTTAAAAGTCTCACTGTGCATGTGCAGTACCCCCAGTTTTAACTAGCAGTAATGACAGGGTTTACTCATGCATTTTCCATTAAGGCTAAAAACCATTCCAGTTCACAGAGCATTGCAAAGACCTGAAATAAATTAACACTCACCCTGAGGCTTTATGGTTAGACAATGAAGATGATGATGTTGCTGAGCAGGCAGAGTTCCTCTTGGAGAGGTCAAGCACACCATCTATCACAAAGAAAAGGGATTAAAACTGATGAGAGGGAGGATGTCTCACCTGGCTGGAATCTCTAACATGGCCAAAAAACTTGGAAGGAGGCATAATGTATATACTGACTTCATCTCATTATTGTTCCAGACAAGCAAGGACTTCCCTACCTGGCTGCTGTTCCTTCTCCTTCTCCTGGCAGCGGCTCATTGTAAGGTCCAGAGGGGCATCAGGGGCAGCTGACTCATCTGAATGAGGTGAGGAGGTGTCGATAGTGAAGCCATTTGTGGTGGTGTGGATGTGGCTCTTGGAGGCATATTCCATGGCAAATTGGTGTATCATTTTCTTCATCAGCTCCCGGGCAACCAGAGGGATGTTGGAGTCGCAGCCCAAAGGTACATCTATCAAAGAGTAGATGGAGGCAGGGAACAATGAAACAGGGTAGATCTGCAATTTTCTCCTAGTGATATAATAAACATAATTGTGCTATTCATATTAGGTAAACTATAATATGATCAGTATTCCCCATTCAGTGTATTTTCTTCTAGATGTACGGAGTGCAGTTAATTTCAGTCTCAAGACTCCAAAGTCAAATTTCAGGTGTGGCAACATTAAGCAGTGAGGTCGGATGGTGAATATTCTTTGAATTTACATGTTTATTTACGTAGGGGAAATTTCCCAGCTGCTCGGTGTCACGGCAGACAAATGAACATAAAGAGACTGACGGTTACAGAATGACATATTTTTTTGATTATCATGAGAGGAAAAAACAAAATGGATCTGGACATTAAAACAGTATGTTGGAAGTCACAGCTCTAGTGCTACAGTTTTGTCTAGGTCAGGAGGTAAGCTGTGAGTCTAAATATCTATGTCACGAATTGTTTTCAGCCCATCTCAGATATGGAAATACAATTGATTCTCTTTTCACTGTCAAAGGAGTTAGACCTGAATGGAGCCACACAATATCTAATACATACCTGTGATGAAATGCTGCTGCGTTTGTGCTATATACAGACTTATTTGCTAATATTTGCTGATGTGGTTCTTGGTTTGAAGGGACAGTATAACTGGCAAATAACTGGTTACTTCTGATAGTTTTGGGGAGTTTCAAGTTGCCATTTCATCCCTTAATAAACAGCCAACTAATGTGGCCCCAACTTCCTCATGCCTGTGCACCATAAAATGCATTTCATTTCTTTCAAAAAAGCCAGTGCATGGGCATGGATCCACTAATGAATAGTCTACAGTCAGCTGGTAACCTTATCCAAAAACTGCTGGCCAGCAAGGAAGCAAGGAAAGCAATCTGTATGCTATCAAGGGAAACCGGTCCAAGCAGGTGAATTTCTTTTCGAATAATGCTGAATTAGATTATTGTATTACAGTTACTACTTCCATTTAGCTGGAAACTCAATACAGAAAAACAGAACCTAAACGGGAGAGCTGCCATGGCAGGATTTCTAATGTATGAAAGCTCAAAGATTGTTATTTGTTTCAAGGTTCGAAGATATTCAACTCACCTTTCTTGTGGAACACAGCTTGGAGAAACCTGTGAGCTGATTGGCTGCTCTCAGAGAGGGTTGGGCCCTGACAGGGAGAGTACTCAGAGGGGGAAGAGAGGGGGGAGGCGGCTGCAGGTATTTGGTCCTACAAGAAAAATTACAATAATTATCATAAAATTATATATACATACATATACATTATATATGATTTCATATCAGTACTAAGACTACACAGTTTGACAAATTAAAATTAAAACTACAATTAAAGCCTGTGCAATATGTAAACCACACACAGCTGCAATTACTCAAAATGATTTTGTTTCACACACAATGAAATGAACAAATTTGTTTGACTGATTTGTGTTTGTTAAAGAATCCCACTTCAAAGTGTCTATAAAAAGGGACATCCAGCCTATTAGAGCCCTTTAAATTGTGTTAGTATGAAAAAAATGTTGCCCTTTTATTTAAAATGAGAGGCATCTAGTGTCCCCATTTGAACTGGCCACTCCCTTAAAATAACATACCTTTGCGGCATTTTCAGCAGCATTATTACGCCGCTAGGCAATGCACTGATGACTACATGACCAAAGTACGGCGAAGGAACTAGCTTAAGCCCAACATTGGTTTGTTGTTAAAAACGCCTGTGACTCACCATAGGAATACATGAAAATCACCCTCGATTACTGTTGTTATACTCTTATTCTCACTGCATGGCTATAAAATGGAGGAAATTTGCAGACACTGCTGAAAGAAATAACTACAACACCTTAGAAACACTGTGTGGAACTATTTTAGATTTTTACTTAATCAGTAGCTACAGAAATGAGTCTCTGTAAACTGCAGCAGAATACTTCAAAAAACTTGAGAAATCACCTGTTCGCTTATCATCCCATTAAAACAAAGGAAACAACTCTAGAGCAGAGCCTCGCCTCCCTAACACCCTAACTAACCACCACAGTCGACCTTGGGACCCTTGCCAGAAGCTTGTTAACAGACCATAACTGATTAAATGACGCTATTCCTATGCAGAGGTATGCAGCCCATCTTGCGTTATTGGGAGAGAATGGTTTACATAGCTGATGAAAGACATGGAGCCCAGATACAAAATTCTAAGCCAGATCACAATCTCCAAAAAGTCAAGCTGTACAACACAACTCATGAAAATATAAGATCAGAGTGAGGGATAAAACCATTTCTCTGATGTACCTACTTGTATCAGATTTGTGGAAGCATTCTGACAATGAAATTTTCATTTAGGAGCTAAGAGGGGGGCATAAGGAGGAGATCACACAGAAGACATATAAGGTTCTGCTGCCTTTTACTTGGGTCATTATTAGGGTGTCTTGTTTGGCCCCTACTGGACCTAATGGTATAGGCTAGTGGAAGTACTTTAAAAAACAGAAACTGATGGTATTGTGTTAATTAAAGGTAGTGCTGATGAAATTATTTTACATTCTCCAAGTTTAGATGAATATCTGTTCAGTCCTATTTGTGCCATACGACAGTTATTTTTAGGAGCTCAGGGCAGATCACTTCAGGTTTGTGTATTCCTCAGTGTTGGCAGAGGTTGTGGGTGTGCCTGTGATAATTTATGCACAGGATTAGCTCCAATGAGATACAGGAAAGTGTTGAGATAGTGACCATATGTATACACACTCTAGTAAAGTATACTCCCTGGGCACCTAAAATGGACTAAAAACAGCAGTTCTAGAGTGTTTCAGCCAGTTACATCAGTAAACCCATGAAAATGACCGAAGTGGTTACAGTTGTTGTGATTTTGAGAATTTTTTCTATTCATATACAGTATTTGTAACAGAAACACTGAATCTGTCAAATCCAGTCTTGTAACAAGAAGGTAATTGTGTTAGCACTCAGGTGCTGAGGTAATGCATTATCTGAGCGGCATAGAGAGCAACATTAAATATATATGTGCCTGCCTATCCAATCTCCACACCATCTGGCGTCTCATGAGGCTAATCCTACATATACATCCTATAAGACGGGCCTATAGACCCGAGCACAGATGAACACACAAAGCCCTGCTCTTATGTAGGAGCTCTCTTCCAGCACCTGGTAAGAATGTTAACTTGAATGATTATTATATCACCTTACATACTCAAATAAGTGCACTGTGGTTGCTGTCCACAATGTGCAGTTATATCCAGTTAATAATGTAATAATTTTGCAAAGTGGTAGGCTCATAAATGGTGTAAACATCATTTTACATACCACCCAAGTGAAAGCAATTTCATTATTAAAGCTGTTAGGGCTGCAATAGCCTTTACTTGGCTGGCCCAAAGGCAAAAGCGGCATTTGTGGTTCTGCTAATCCTGACTTCAAATCTTACACTGAGTTTATCCAGGGGAAGGTTGCAGAATGAACAATGAGAGCAGCTCGCTTCCACTGACCAGTCATCCACCTCTTCGGGTTCACAGTCTGAAAGACACAGTCACACACAAGCAGGCGTAAATACATCAGGGTATGGCTCCATATGGTCAAACTGGCGGGTTACGGATGGAGTGGCCTCCTAATTCATAATTAACCTCTGGCGCAACACTGTCTCTGTTCCCATCTAGTATTAAAATGCGTCTTTTGTGTTCTGAACACAAGTGGACAGCAGTCAGTCTGTCCATACACACCTGGTATTAACATGCGTCTCGATTGCCCACTTGTGATCGGATCTCACTTTTCCGCTCTATATGCAAATAAACACGTATAATTTCAGAGAGAAGGAGAAACAGAGCCAGAGAGAGAAAGAGACTTTGCTAATTCTTCTTTCGTGCAAAAAATAAAATAGCATTTAACAGGCAGCAGGTATTTAACAAAAGGGGGCATCCCTGGGCACTACAGCCTCATTTTAATGCACTGTCAATCACTGAAGACACATTTCACATCTGTTAAAGGCTCGGCCCGATCACATTCAGGCTCATATTATTTAATTATTCCAGTGGGTTTAAGAGGGTTCTGCGCTTAGGTGGATAAATCAACCTGTAATATTTTTGTGGTATTCTTGTAGTAAATACATTGTGCAACACATGGCCGCCTATAATATTTCTGTACTATTCCTATGGTAACTGTCACAGCTAGGATTATAAAGAATGTGTTAAATTGTGCTGGGGCATGAAATTTAAGAAAGGCTGCCACCTCCTCCAATAACAAAAAACTCTGCATATTGTCAATATATATTTTAGAGAACCCCAAAATTTCATGCATCATGTTTTTAGGTGAGCTCATGTCTTACTAAGGGGAGTTTTTTTTCTCCATTGACCAGCTGCTTTATAGTCGACCTGCAATTCAGTTTGCATTTGATCCATCAGCTGACAGTTCAGCGGCTGAGCACAGTTAGGCAAGATATGTTTTCTATGGGAAAAGTGACAGTCTGGCCCGTGTCGGGGGTGTTGGGCCTGACAAGACAGAGGATGTCTGGTTAGTAGGTGGTCCTTCAGTGCGTCCTGGGACACACGTCTGTTTACACCTCTAATGTGATGCAGACAAAAGAATCCCATGCCACATCCGAATGCGTCCTGAGATCTAATTACTCAGGACGCATTGCTGCTATTTACACCTGTACTTAGAGGTATCGGCTTGTATTCAGATTTCACAAGACGGATGTGAATACCAGGTGGGAACAAGGCCCAAAGTGTGCTTCAAATTGCACTCAGATACCACTGTCATACCACAAGAGCATACAATTTATACTGTCACATCCACAGTCACACAAACACACACAGCTCAAAGGTAACTGCTAGTTTCACACAGCATGCGCTACATAAGACTACAATAAAAATCGGGGTTTCCATATACTGAGCATGGATGTGCATAACCAAAAAACCCACCATCAAATATATTGAGGTCTCTAAGCAGCAGTGGCCCATAGATCCCCTCCAGAATGCTTTCAAACCCTGTAAGACACGACGTGCACATGTTAGATCTTTCTGCAGTGATTTTGCATAAATAAATAAAATAATAACACTAGAATAAATAATACTAATACTAAGAAGAAGAAAAAGAACAGTTGCCAATAATAACATCCGTTCGCACATTCATACAAAAGTCTGATTAAATTTTGCTGCCAAACTTAACAAACCAGTTTAGACAGCTAACGTGTTTGAAAGATTTATTG
The DNA here is from genome assembly GCF_902150065.1 of Myripristis murdjan. Taxonomy (NCBI): domain Eukaryota; kingdom Metazoa; phylum Chordata; class Actinopteri; order Holocentriformes; family Holocentridae; genus Myripristis; species Myripristis murdjan. Next base: position 21,382,100 of record NC_043980.1, read on the forward strand.
ACAGATATGTAACACCGCACAGATATTGTCATGAAGCCCAGCCAACGTCAAATTGAGGTAAACATGTTACGCTGTAAGTATCGCTCCACCCGGCAGGTAAACAAAAACAAATAATAAACATGGCTCCGCTCAGTGACAGCCGGTAACATTGTTATTTTGATGCTACTTTATTTTTCCGCTGGGGCCACGGCGAAACCCAGCCAACTCTGGCAGTCAAACCAGCTGACTCCAGCAGCCTGACCATAAAACCGTGTTCAAAATAGAAAAACGGTCACGTGAACAACAGTTACCGAGGGCCGTTGAAATAGATGCTTTCCTCAAATTGTGCTGGTAACACTAGCCGCTCTAGCGTTACCGTCCCCTCCCCCAAATAACGTTAATCTTTACTGACTTAAAAGCTCAAGGTTAGCACAGACAACATCTAACGATATGTCATAACACCTGACGTTTACTAAACTACCGCTGTAGTTGGCAGCTATTACGATTATTAGTTTATAGTCTGATATACGTTAAAAAAGGAGTTCATTCTCTCCATCATCGTATGACAGGATCAAAACCAAGCCCCGGCGAGTGGCTCAGAGGGGACAAAGAAAACGGGCCAAGTCAAATGGCTAGATAGCCAGCTAGCCAGTTAGCAAACGTTAGCTTGCCAGTTTAGCCGGCTAAAGCCGACGACCTACAGTGCCAAGCTACTAGCGGGCTAAATTAGGTAGCTCACTTTAGCTAGCTATCTAGCTAGAGGTAGCGATTCCATTGTTAGTGCGCGAATCTCCTCCAAGACCGTGACTTATCGTTGAAATCTCCAGAGATAAAATCGCAAATGGGTCTTACCAACACAGTGTATCAATTTGTGCCGCCAAGAATCGAGTTCCCGCCTGAACTCTTTCCTTTCTGCCGTGCATTTGGAGCTACGGCACTGTGCAGCCGCCATTCTGTCCGTCCGTCCTCCTTCCCCCCTGCTCTCCCTGTCTGAACGTCACTAGTTTATCACCGCTCCAGATGCCGTTTCTTCAACCAGCCACTAGAGGGCGCCTTACAGTCAAAGCAACACAGTGCGCCTGTCAATCGATTTGGGCCCAGAGGCCACTGCTCCCCAAGCCAGCCCCCAAGAGTGTGTCCTGCAAGTTTTTTTTTTCCAGCTCTTTTCTTGCACACCTGATCCAGTTAAGCTCTTCCTGCTGAATGGCTGAAACAGGGCTACCTGAACACTGTGCGTGACAGTGTGAAGCCTTTGATTGGATCAGGCGTGTAGGAGTGCAGCTGCAACAAAAATCGTGAACATGTACCGGTGCAAATATATTTTCCCCAGAGAAATGAATGGTAGACAGTAGAACCAGGTTTTTGAATGCTTTCACACTTCCACATCCAGATTCTTTCAAAAGAGCCGATATATTCTCTAAATGGATTTTTTTTAAAGTCACTGTGTTGATGTGACCTGAAATTAAACCCAGCTTTCTTATTGTGTTTATTTTATGCTTTTTCTGTATGTTATGTTTGCTAACAAAATGTGTTCATTGTTTATCTACACCCATTACATCCCTGATAGTCTCATTTAGGGTCTAAGGTATAGGGTTTTTTTTTCTATTGCTACAGTGTTGGCATTTTGAAGCCCTATGAAATTGTATCTGTAATTAGGGGCTATACAAATAAATTTGATTGACCCATATATGGATGAGAGACATGTGGACTAAAACCAAACAATGTAAATATAGCAGATAAAATATATCTGCTATATTCCTTTCAGTGTTTTTGATACTATGTAGAAGAAGAGCAGATGGACTGATCATGGTTCACTGAGTCATCTCTCCTCTGTTCCATTTAGTTAGTGCAAATGTTTGGGTTAGAAAACACTCACATCTGATGCACTTGAAAAAACAACACAGTTTTATTTGTATGACATTACATCTTGCAGTTGTGCATGATATGCATGAACCCCTACAACTAATCACATTTTGTCATATTGCTTTTAATTGAGTAGCTTTTTGTGTAATTGTATTTTTTTAGTATTTTCTTGTCATTTATTTTACTTGTGTATGTTTCTGCTGAAGCATTGTGCTTCTGTATATATATTAAGTCATATCCATCACAGAGTTTGAATATTGTGGGCTCTCCATAAGCATCAAGTGGACAGTCACAAAGTGGCAAATTGTGGAGAGATTTGCAAATTTTATAGTCAGCAGTGAAATGAAAATAATCTGACTTTGCAAAAATAAATATCTCCTGCACAGCCATGTATTTTGTAAAAAGAAATTTACATAAATGTTAATGCATTGTGTGCTATTAAAAAACATAACATACATGATGTCTTATCTTTAAATGATTTAATGAGTCACTCTAATTATTTAAAACAATTTTGACATAAATCAGTCAGAAATCATAATTAGAAGGAATCAGAAACAATCCAGCTTTACTTTGTTTTTGCATTTTATTTTGAATTTTTCACATTTTCCAATGAATGATCTGACTTTGAACTTGCAATCTCGACCTGTTGGATCTGCATGGAAAAAAAAAATTCACAGGTAACATTTTCTTTTCTGAAAAGCCATATTTTAAAGGAGCTACTTTTTAGTTTTACTTGAATAGACTTTGCAAGTTCATGTCTACTTAAATAAATATCAGCAAACAAACAATGTTTCCAATTAAATAGGATATTCTACCACTGCTTGCACCATGGAGGATACAGCACTGGATATGGGGTTTACATGTGTTTCGGGCAAACATGGATTGCAAGCGACCTTGAGGCCCGAGACCATCAAGGGCCACATAATAAGCCCAAGGGTAGATGAATTTGTGATGTAACTGGAAATTTACATTCAGTCATATTTACATACTGTCTCAGCTATCTTTGTCCTTGCTTGAGAAATTATTTGTATCATGTTCCAAAACTTGCCAATGGTGTAGGAATTTTGCAGGGCAGATGTGCAATGCACAGAGGTTCACTTTGGATCACTAGCAGGAGGTCCAGGGGGTTTATGCTGCACAGTACAATACAGGCATGTCTTTGTGTGTGTGCAAATACAACGAGTGAGTGTTCTTGTAACATGTCAGTGTATATGCAAGAATATGTGTGGGTGTTTGAGAGTCTAAGTAAATGGTGTCCTCAGCTTTTGTTGCACATTTGAGAGGCATAGTGATAAGCTTACGATTAGGTTATGCTGTGAGTGATGGAAGTCAGGTACACCACACTGTAGATGCTCTTAGGCTGAATACAATATAGAACTTAGACAATATAAAGATTTAGCCACCAAGCAAGAAGACAGCCATTTAATTGTTTAAGAAAGTGCAGAAGGTCACTAAAGCAGAGTAACAAAGTTGGAGGATTTTGATTTGGCTGCTTGTATTCACCTGACAGGACTTTACCTACTCAGCTCTCAGTGGATTCTGCAAGACGTATGAATGGAACACTGGCTTTTCATGCTACTTTGCATTCTGTATTCAACCACATGGGGGCAGCAGAGCACTTTAGGTTTTTCAAACACACCAATTAGGCCCAGTGTTGTGAGTGAGCACTGATGTACATAGGATCAGGGGAGAAGTCACTTGATTTGACAACCTTCACTGTCATCCATGAGGCAAACTGACCTCAGTTTAGCACTCCTGTTCTTGGATGCCTGATTAATACTGGCTCAGATGTCTGTCCTCTCTGTCTGTATTTCCAGTAATGCAGCGTAATTGGGAGATTTTAAAAAAAAATAAGCAAGACAGAGGGGGCGGGGATGGAGAGTGTGTCCGTGATTGAGCCGAGGACGGGGGATACAGAAAGGTGAGAAATAGAGTTAGAAAGTGCTGTGAAGGGCTACAGAGCACCGAGGAAGATGAGGCTGAAGGTTGAGTTTGAAGGAGACAGCAAGTGTCATGGGTGCAGCTGGTATTCGTTGTCACGGTGACTTAGAGCGTGGTTGCCGTGGAGATGGTGATGAAAGACGGCAGTCTGGTGAATGGCATTCTGGGCCGGAGCGTGACCAACAGCACACAGCCCAACCTGCCCTGGGGACAGACGTGTTTATGTGCAGGGTCACCACGGCAATGTGTGTGTGTGTGTGTGTGTGTGTGTGTATATGTGTGTGTGTGTGTGTGTGTGTGTGTGTGATGTGTACAGTAAGTGTGTGTTTGTGTTTGTGTATGTGTATGTGTCTGTGTGGGTTTGACTGCAAACGTGTGTGTGTGAGTGTGTGTTCACATTGTGTGTGTGCATGTGTGAGCTGTGTACTACAATGTGTTGGACTTCCAGCATGACGGAGTGTATTGAGTGATCAGGAAATGAGCGGCGGCTTAGCACCAAGGTGGTGGTCCCTGTGTTGCCTCTGCTGCAGCCCAGAGGAACTTTTAACACCTCCGCCACCACCAGATCTCATTACTGCTGCACCACACACAGTCCTGACTGCAGCTAGGGACACGCATAAGTGTGTACCTGTGTGTGTGTGTGTGTGTGTGTGCTTGTTTTTGTAAGTGTGCAAGAGCGCACCTGGATCGTATTATGTTGTCCAGAAGGGGGGCACAGTAGCCACACATTTTAATTTCCCTCCATTTCCCTGCCTCAACAAGTCCAAACGCAACAGCCACAAATAAGCTGTGGCGACAAACTACCACACATTAGGAACAGCCACAGGCTCGTGAAATCAAGACAACCGATGCAGAGAATAAACTCTGTCTTCAAAGAACCAGGGCAAGATAAGGACCAAGCCATCCATCTTACTTATTCACTTTCTTTCTTTCTTTCTCTTTCTTTCTCCTCCACTCCGTCGCTTGTGTCCCTTCACTTTCTATCTGCTCCCTAAAGAGGGCAGTGAGGGTGCTGCCTGTCGAGAGGTTCTCAGTCAATGAAATTTACAGGTGCATTCCATGAGCACATAGGTTTTAAGACGATTAGAAACAGCTCTCCATATGCAATAAAAGGAACACCTCACATATTTAATATAAACAGGATTTAGCCAGTATTAGGAGGGTTTTATTGTTCACACTGACAAACTGGCCTCATACAAACTCACTTCCCTCGCCCCATGTGCCCTTGAACCGACTGTGACGCATGTTTCCCTTTCTTTTTTTTATGTTTTCATCTCGTCCTAAATTCAAGGCCTCTTGCTGAGTTTACTGCATTGTAAGCGAAGGGGGAGAAACCTCAGTCATTTTGCACACTCTTTAAGTATGTGGTGCTGAGATTTTTTTTTGTTTTGTTTTGTTTTGAAGTCTCAAATAGGTTTTCTTTAATCGCCCACTAGCCTGTAGGGATCTTATTCAATTAGATAGGGCTAGATAGTTTAGAAAAACACTCCAACAAGGCATTATGTGTAAAAGCTCAGGCATACAGCCGAGGCCCACTGGCTGTTCTTAAGGTGGTGATTTGTGACAGTTGATGGATTGAGTATGCTATTCGTGCTAATACTTGGATCCAATGTGTTTAATCATTTGTACATCGAATGAATCAAAATGAGGCTTTTATTAGGGTAAAACCACAGTCACTGCAGACTGGAAGAGCCCAGGGTCTCATTGCGTTTTTGGCAACGGCCTCCTGTATAATCTCTGACATGGTACAGACGTTCACCACACTTTGAACAAGGCCCTTCAAATGGGATTTCCAAAAATCACTTATTTAAACCACTCAAGAGCCTTGGCATTGTTTTTATGAAAACATATGAAGGGGAGAAGAATAAGAAAATAAATATGGGAATGATTACCTAGGTGTTTTCAAACTGTGTGTGGGTGTGGGTTAGTGTGCATGTGGGTGCACATGTGGATGTATATGTGTATATGTGTATATGTGTGTATGTGTGTGTGTGTGTGTGTGTGTGTTAAGTACATGAGGTTGGGTCCTGGGGATCAGTATTATGGTTGGAGCATGGCCATTCTGATTACTACAGAGGTGCAGTATTCTCCTCCCTACAGAATCCACAGTGAACCTTCATTTCTGCTTCCCATGTCCAAATATGAGGCTGTGTTCACCATTGTGCAACAAAAAGGTTAAAAGAAACCTGCTTATAATTCAAATGATATGATACGAACCATTATATTATTGTCCCAGTAGGGGAAATTGACTCAAATGCTGCACACATGACACATGACATATCGCCATGTGTCAATGGGAGATGGCATTCACTATGTAAAACAGTAAAATTTATTTGTTATAGTGCTTATTTGTACTTCTGCATTTCTCAACACTCCTTTGACATTGTGAACTGTTTTCCCTTTAATTTCAAAGTTAGAAAAACGTCCATGTTGTACAAAAGTGGCACATACGTATTCTGTATCTGCTGGTTGCAAGGCTTCATTGCAGCAACGCATCACAGTTTTTGAAACATTCAAAGTCAAGATGCCATCGCTTTATGCTTGCACCGTTACATCAAACAGAAGATATCTAGATGTCTTGTGCATCATTTTATGGACATTTACATGTAATTCAGCAGGGCATATTTGGGATCTTTGGAAACCTTAGGATCTCCACTAGAATTTAAAATAAAGTTCTGTGGATTTGAAAAAAGCCGGGTACCCTGGCAGATGTAACATAAATGTAATGCAGAGTGATATCAGAGTTAGAGCACTACATGAAGAACAAGGATGAAGGACAGAAGAGCAAAAAAGTGAGAAAAACAGAGTTTAGTCAGTTACAATCAAGGGTAGGGAGGGAACAAAGGAAAGGATCATAAGGTTTGGTGTGTGGATGTGTGTGTGTGTGTGTGTGTGTGTGTGTGTGTGTGTATGGAGAGCTACACTGCTGTGCAGGGAGACACCAAGCCACTGCCAATCTGAAGAAGTCTTTCATAAGTTTTGCTCTGTCCAGCTGGTTTCAACTGACCCTGTCTCACTCGGTCTGCCTGCCATTCTCTCTCCCCGTCTGTCTGCCTGCCTGTCTCTCTGAGCTCTCTGTCTTTTGTTAATTCGGGCAGTTCTTAGAGCTGGAGGGGGTCTGGTTTAGGACTGTGTTGATCTGGAGGTAGAAGGTATAAAAGGGCTGGAACGCAGCACAGGAGGACTATGGAGGATTATCATTAAGTCTGCACACAAAAATGCACTTGACTTTGAAGACAAAAGCTCACGGACACAAACTCAGACATGCACGTGTGTGTGCATACAGACACACACACACTCAGCGTTTGAGGAGGGCGAAGGTGCATCTTAGTGGGGTAGGGGGGTGGAGGGTCATTTGGAGTGGAGGTGCATAGGGCCAGACCTCGCCTCAGGGATGACAGGGGGAGGGAGGGGAGGAGAGGAAACAGCCAAACTAAAAACACATGCAAGGTCAAGTGTACTCCTTCATCTAGCGTATTAAACAGGAAAAAGCCATGGAGCATAGTGGAGAGCCATGTAACCATGAGACTTATCAGTCTGGCTTCGTCTGTCTGCCTGTCTTTTTTGGGTTGTTTGTCTATTGATATGTGCATGCTATGTGCTCTTGTAGCATTTACAAAGCTCAAACAGTGTTTCTTTATTGTTATAAAAGGCTATAAGTACAGTAGCCTGCTCCTTTTCAGTCTCTTGGCCTCTGTCTGTCTCTCTCTGTGTCAAACACATGAACACACACACACTGTCCTGTACATACAGTATGTCCAGAAAGTGGAAAAAGGGTGCTAATACAATCAGTTGTACTGTGAGAGTAGACATGGCAAAAAGCAAATATAATATCAACCCTGGCGCCCCGAGTCTGTATTCAAGTCAGTAATTCTCTGATGTGTTTTCAGGAGATATCAACTGGTGATGTTATTTACGACCAACCTATAAAAATGTTGTGGCTCGGGCCAGATACAGTGTTCTTCTCTATCGATGGCCAAATCAAAAAAGGATTGTGTTTTGAGAGGTCTGAAATGGCCCCCTGCTTATCTCCGCGAATAACTTAGAACATGTTTCACGGCGAGGACAGACGGAGAGAAGGAGACAAACACAGCCGCCCTCATACTCATAATTCCAATATTTTCAGAGGAGGACGATGTTTATCTAATGATAGTGAAATGAAATAGTAGTTTGATATTTGAAACTGTCAGTGCTCACACAGCGCTCATAAATCGGGGCAGCTGTCTTCCTGTGCATGTGCTTGTGTGTGTGTGTGTGTGTGTGTGTGTGTGTGTGTGTGTGTGTGTGTGTGTGTGTGTTCTTTGCCTGATGCAGTAATGAATCTTCTCTGAGACTCGTGTTTCTGATAAGAGCTGTGACTCAAAGAAAAGAAGTTCACACCAGACGGCAGTGAAGTTGTCTCTCTCTCCTTCTTTTTGTCCACTGGCCTGTATGCATATCACCCTGCCTATCTGACGGCTTGGAGATAAAAGGCGACATGGCCTTATTAGTACAAATTAGCCCCTTTATTAATTGTAAATTTCAGCAGGAAAAAGGTTAAAAACTGTTTACCTGTGAATCACCACCTTTGTAAAATTTTAATTTGCCACTGTCTGGGAACTTTAAGCCATGCGGGTGTTATGTTTGTGGTTTAGTGTATGCTGCGGTGTTGTGGTTCATTAAGGTGAGTGTGTGTGAACCCCGGTATCACCCAGACCCAGATGGCACTGTCAGAGCACCCACAATGCAGCATTCACCCAGGCATCTTATCCGCTGAGGCAGTGCTCACCCCTAACCTCACACGAAGTCACAAAAGTCACACATATGCAGGCTAATATGTATGCGAAAATGCGATTGCACATGGTAACGCAAAGCAGACGCTCATGTGTGTGTGTGCATACTCAAACACACACACACACACACAGACACACACACACACATACACACTTTTAAGAGAAATTGCACTGAAATGACTGTCAATCATGATGTGTGTGAATGTCAAGCAAATGGACATCCTGAGTGATATACAGCTTCACCACAGGAGAGAGGAGGGGTCCAGCCCGGGACACGGAGAGGAGGAGGTTGGAGGGAAAGGCTGTTTAACAGCTGTCTTCATACATCATCCATCCACACTGATACCCACACACACACACACACACACACACACACACACACACACTACATGAGCAATAAATATGGTCCCTGCCACTGTGTACTAAATACCTGTAATAGCTGACCTTATGCTGTGTTTGTGAGAGAGAGCTTACTTGTGGCCTAAACAGTTCTTGTATATGCATCTACATGCATATCTGTGTGTGTGT
>NC_043980.1:21396182-21413682 GCF_902150065.1 Myripristis murdjan
TCTCTGTTCCATCAACGCCCTGTTTCACATTCACACGGTCACACATACACCCATTTTCTGCTGACATGGTGTCGGTGCTGGACTGGTGCTCGGCGCGGCCCTCCTGCGTTTCCACAATATGTCACATTTACAGATGAGAGCATTCTCCAGGGAGCTGTTAATGTGTTCTTTCTCGAAGTCCTTTTATGCAACTTGTTGATTATTTGGACCCTCATTCCCTAGATGGAAGAATACCTGCTTTCTCCAGCTCCCCTCTAAGGCCACGTCTACACAGATATGGATATTTTTTGAAAATTAAAATGTATTTGGAATAAGCATAAGCACAAAGAAGTTGTTTGTTGACATTACTAAGCAGAAAATACAAGGGCAAATATGGTATATATATAAAAAAATCATATTAACAGCCAAAACTGTGTGAAAATGAAGTTGGATAACAAAACCTCGGGTGAGATGATGAACTAGAACGCTTGCTGAAAGCCACAAATGAATACCAAGTGTTGAAAATAACGGAGAATGTCTGCCATGAGGGAAGTCACAGCTGAATGAGGTCAACGTTTTCGCCATCGACATGTGCAATAAATAAAGAGTGAAGTTGCTGCGATGATAGCAGTGTTATCGGAGTGTACCGTTTTCACTGTTCACATGACACAAGGAAAACAGTGGTCTTAACAAATCTGACTCCGGAGAGCGTTTCATAAAAGCTGCACTTTCATTGACCAAAAACATGGCTTTTGTGTGGAAAGGATTGAGGCCCAAACCAGTTAGGAAAAGTTTTCTTTCTTTCAAAAAATGTCTTCATGTGGATGCAGTCTAATTTCTTCAGACACCTTGGACGTCCTTTGTGAACTTTCCAACTTTCTATTTTCTGCCTAACCTTTTACTCAACTTTACTGTCAGTAAAGTATGGGTGACTGATGGTTTTGACTAGTTTTGTTGTCGCTGCTGCTTGCTGTTTTTTTTTTTTTTTTTTTTTTTTTTTTTTTTTTTAATGGTAAGATAAGATAAGATAAGATATTCCTTTATTAGTCCCACGGTGGGGAAATTTCACACATCACAGCAGCAAAGTGGATAGCAAGATACGAAGCACAATTTACACAATAAACAGTATATACAGATAACAGTACCAAAGAGCAATATAAACACTGTAAACAAGGAATGAGCAATATAAACACTGTAAACAAGGAATGAGAAAAATACTCTGTAAACAATTTAAACCACAGAAGAAAAAAAAAATGGTGGATCAACTAGTGTAAATATTATGATATAACTACACATTCTGTCCTCTTACATCACTAATTCTTTGGTTGCAGACCAGCAAGTTCATGTGGCAGACAAAATCAGCTCTGGACATGATTGTACCAACTGAGCACCAGCATTTTTGCTGTCAAAATGCTCACTGGTTCACAATTTGTCACTGGCTGCCCCAGTAGAAAAGGGGTAGCTCTGCAGCCCAGTTCAGTCACGGCCACTGAGCAGCTCCAGTGAGGCAGCTGGGGCTCGCTGCAGGGCAGCTCGGTAAGGAGAGGGTTAATGATTTGTTTTGTCCACCCGGATTTTCTCAGGATTTGAACCATTGACCATCCAGCCCCTATAGGAGGAAATGAGCTACAAATTCTGCTGTAGCGCAGGATGGATACAAGATGGTGGACTTAACTTAACTTAACTGTCGGTGTTTATCTAAAGCAGATTCTGTCTCTCTCTCTCTCTCTCTCTCTCTCTCTCTCTCTCTCTCTCTCTCTCTGTCACTCTCTTTCTCCTCTTTGCTCAGGGACGAGTTAAGTCACCCCCCATGGAGCTGTGCTGAGTGACCTTTTGAATGTTGACCTCCGGCCAGGTTCAAGAGTCACCACAGCAACGTAGCAGGCCTGTCACCCACAGTCAACCACTGCCCAAACAGGATGTGTGTGTGTGTGTGTGTGTGTGTGTGTGTGTGTGTGTGTCTCCTCAAAGCGTGTGAGGGTGGAACAGAGGAGCTTTCTAGGTGTGACCCATGTAAAGGTCTGAGCCAGCCTCAGGAAACCCAGCTTACATGCGTTACACACACACACACACACACACACACACACACACACAGTGGCTGATGGTTCCCATGGTGACAGTGTTCCATGAGCGGGATTTTCCAGGCGCGTCCAGAACACTGGACACTCCGGAGTTTGTCCTGGAAGTTTGCTTTGATCTGAGTGGGTAGATCAAGCCCGGGGAGGACAATCCCTGACACTTTACAAACACACACACGCACACAGGCACACACACACACAGCAGGGGCAGCCGTAGACTCGGTCTTTATGAGGTCTACAGAGAAAGGGTGGACTAGACTCCAGTTATAAACCTTCCTTCTCTCAGGCTGAGTCAGGCAGCAGACTTTATAGGACTGGGCGCTTCTGGCACTGCTGTGTGTGCACGTGCATGTGCGTGTGTGTGTGTGTGTGTGTGTGTGTGTGCATGCGCATGTGTGACTGCAGCCGTAATGAAAGTTAGTATGTTTCTACCCCATGATACTGACACATTTATTATCTGTCTGAAACCTGTGCTGAAAACTCAGACACACAGTTCCTCCTAAAGTTCTCATCACACAGAGACCTGAGCAGGAGGAGCAGCAGGAGGAGCAGCAGCAGGGAACACCACTGGAACTCTGTCAAGAAATACACAGCCTGTCTCTGTTATTCAAGGACACAGTCACAAATCACCAGTGTCCCAGACAACTCATGCAGAGACCTCGGCCGTCCAGTACATAAAAACCGATTGATTACCCCACTGACACCCTGCACTTCTGACACTTTGAGACTTTGGAGTTACGAGGTTCAAATTGACCTTTTTTTTTTTTCCCCAAAATTGAGCTATCCGCACTTTTCTGATCTTTGAATGTTCCTTTATGAGTTTATTTTTTAAGAAAACAAATTGGGGGTTAAATCTTTAAAATGATAGTAAGTACCAAATGTCTATTTTCTCAGTTGTGTCACCAGTGATGTCAGATGTTTGATGTTCAGTATCCCAGAATCCACTCTGTCTAGACAGGATCTTACACTTACAAGTTCAATTGCAATGTGTTTTTTTTCCCCACATGTTTGTAATAATAGCAGTGGTCAATCACCGATGTAAATCAGGATATCTGGAGATACAAGGGTTCTGTGGGACACAGACCAAATGTAGCATCTGAATACAATCATCATACATTGAAGAAAAGAATGTAAAGTGATTTATGTTGAATACACAGCTAGATTTTTTTGGGATATTTTGTCTCTTGCCATTTGCTTTTCATCAGCACAACTGAAGAATGCACTGGCGTTTGCACATCCTCACAGCTGCATTTACCTCGCATGGTTCATTCGTCATTTTAATTTTTCACAATTTGAAAAACATGGCGGGGGAAGGGGCTTGCTTGAATTTTGGCGTTGGACTGGCACCTATCTGTTATGTGCCACAGCCTCACTCACAGCGACAGAGGCGGGATTCACTGGAAACATTATCCAGAAATACACACTTGACATCTGAGTGATGGATCTATTTAGAACATCACTATTTCTGCTTTCCAAGGACACAAATACAACATAACCTGAATTTAAAGATGTCCAATATTCGGAAATGACCAGGCTGAAAATATACATGAAAGCCCCTGCCTGTTTCTTTCTCTCTGCGTCTCTCTCTCTTTCTGTCTGTCTTTTGTTTGAATACACAGATTCCACTCATTCTTCAAGTGGTAATTTCCTCTCTCTTGATTGATGAGTGCCGTTAAACTTATGACAAAAGAGCCAGTTAACACACATTCACCTAGGGGTATTGGGTGACACACACACGCACATGCACACACACACAAAGGTCAGTGCAGAGGTTGTGCAGGGGGTTGTAGGAGAGACTCTCTCTCTGTGTGTTGGAGGGTGGAGGATAGCCTCACAGTGAGTCTACAGGAGTAACTGATATCGGAGGAGACAGCGGAGCCTCCAGATTTGATTTCACCTGTCACTCTGCGGAGAAGGACTGGTCAGACCGCTTGGGGTATGCACCGCTTGCAACTGGCATAACACGATTTAAAACGACATTTCATTTTGGTATCAATATGCTCATGACAGTCACCCACCAACACAGGCCGTCCCTGCAAGGCAGCGAAGTTAATCTGCTGCTTCTCTGTGCCTCTGCTAATCTGAAAATAAAGTGGGTAACACATATGATGTGGGGTGGGCAGGGGGCGGAGCCGTCAGTTCAAAAGTGAGGGAGATAATCTTCAGCATAAAAACTTTTTTTTTTTTTTTTTTAAACATAAAAATCAACAGGTTAATTTTCAGTTTTAATATGTGTAAATACAAACCCTTTGAAACACAGGACCTTTTTTTTTTTTTTTTTTTTAAAGAGGTTTTATTTCACCCTTTTAACAAAATTAACTATTTCTGTTTGTTTTTCATGTTTTGGGGGTAGGTTGGTTTGTTTTTTGTTGTTGTTTTTTTTCATATTTTGGGGGTAAATTTGTGGTAATTATCTTTATCTAGTTTAATTTCAATACTTATAGTATTCTTCACATTCATTTAACTGAAGTGGCTGGCATCTAATGGATGTGGTCTTTATCAACCCCCTGAATTCTGATTTTCCCCTGAGTAGCTTCAAATTTGGAAAAACAATTTGTTTCCATACTGTAGGACAGTGTCTGCTGGTTGCAAAGCTTCATTGAAGCTACATCAAATGTTTATTGAGTAAAATATTCAAAACCGTAGATGCCATTGTTTTATGGCTGCACCATTACGTCAAACAGAAAACATCTAGATGTCTTTTGCATGATTTTATACACATTTTCCTGTAATTCAGCAGGACATATTTAGGATCTTTGGAAATCTTGAGACCTCCACTAGCACTGAAAATAAAGTTCTGTGGCTTTGAACAAAGCTTGGCCACACAGAAATAAGACTTGAAGAGGTTAAAGTGGAGCCAGAATTACACTCACCTGCAACGTTTTCAGTGATTGCCTATAAAACACTGATTATATTAATCCAATACAATGCATATGAATGTCTCATTTCTGTCTTTATCTTAAGTTATCACACTTTGAATGTGTGAAAATGCACTTAATTCTTCTTATGGCATATAGTTACTATAGAAACTGATGCTCAACTTTATGGAGAACTAAAAGGGACAGAATGAAATAAATAAATACATCTTTAAATAAATACTTAAAAGTGTCATTAATTAATTAAAATGGGAATTAAATAAATAAATGTGTCATTAAATAAATAAATATGTCATTAAATAAATAAATGTGTCATTAAATAAATAAATGTGTCATTAAATGTGTCATTAATTCATTAAAATACCAGTTCATTTAATGTAAAAACATATATATAATTATTTCATTATTTATTTAATTATTTCATGGACCGGTGTTGCAGTGCTTCATGAATTAATTTTATCTGTCAAACTCACCCATCAAAGTCAGTGGGCGGATCCTAACACCTGATTGGTTACCCGGCACAGCAAGCCAAGACAGATCGACTTCAGATAATCGATTGATGCAGAGCAAGTAAACATATTCTAGAGTGAAAGTTTTTAACTGTTTTGCTTAACCCAGACGCTCAGGTTGCATAACCTACAGCCGAGAGACTTTACTAAACATCAGGTAAATCACGCTGCAAGAACTGAGGCTCTCTGCTTTGATGTGGACACACTACGCCAGCACGGGATTTTACCTGCGTCTACACCGGCCGCCACCAGGGAGAGGAGGGAGCGCAAGCGGTGCGAACGTAAACAAATGAGGGGGAAGAGAGCCGGGATCCACGCTAGGCTACAGGCTAAAGGCTAAAGGCTACAGGCTACAGGCTAAAGGCTATAGGCTAACCCCTCCAGACCAGCAGGACCGTGGCTCTTGCTCTCTAATGTTTGCTCCCTCGACAACAAGCTGGACGAGCTACGCTTGCTAAGAGACACCCGCAGGAGAGAGACTGCTGTGTGCTTGCTTTTGCGGAGACATGGCTCCATGGAAACATCCCATCCCTGCAGGAGTAGAGCACTGAACACTGTCAGAGACCCCTTTCCCCCGCTCCACAAATACTTTGAGCTGCTTCCATCAGGCAAACGGTGAAAAGCAAAACCGCTAGAATGAGCAACAGCTTCCTCCAGAAAGCTGTTAGACTTTTAAACTGCTGACTTTACCATCAGTCGGGGATCCTAAGTGAAAAACTCTATCTCATTTTGTGTGCACTACTGCTGTATGTGTAGCTTAATGACAATAAAGCTTGATTTGATTTGATTTGATTTAATTTGATTTGATTTGATATTCTGACACACTTGGTGGCCCAACCTTTACTCGGTTCAAGCAAATGGGGGATTTGCAGGAGCAAATGTTACTGCGGTGCGCGATGCGTGCTAGATAGGTGCAGCCACAAAATGTGGAGAAGTTGCCCAGAACTACTCAGAGAAGCAGTAACTTTAACTGGAGAGGCTCTCAGCAGAACTCCTCCGGCTCCGGCAGACTTCCAGGCTTCAGACCTAAGCAATCGATTGGGCTAGATTCACGTTAGTCCCGCCCACTGACTTTGATGGGTGACTTTGACAGATAAAATTAATTCATGAAGCACTGCAACACCGGTCCATGAAATAATTAAATAAATAATGAAATAATTATATATATGTTTTTACATTAAATGAACAGGTATTTTAATGAATTAATGACACATTTAATGACACATTTATTTATTTAATGACACATTTATTTATTTAATGACATATTTATTTATTTAATGACACATTTATTTATTTAATTCCCATTTTAATTAATTAATGACACTTTTAAGTATTTATTTAAAGATGTATTTATTTATTTCATTCTGTCCCTTTTAGTCCTCCATACAACTTTTCCAGTGAACAAATGCATTTTATGTGAGAAGGCACCATAACTGGTGAGTGGGTCCTTTTTCTGCAACAGCAGCCACATTATTATCTCACTTATTTGATATTTTCACCTGTGATACTCATTGCTGTATTTACATCTCAAACTGAGTCAAAACAAAACTTCCCTATGGGGACAATAAAATATATCTTGTCCTATCCATGTTTCACAGACATTTGTATTATATCAAATAATTTTGTGAATGGCTTACCACCTCTGTTCTGCAGAGTGAAAGAAAAAGTGGACATAAATCACTCTGCAGCGTGATGTGCTCGTCATTACAGTTCTTCTGTGTCCTGATCATGTTGTGGTCGTGTTCTGGTGATTTTCTGCCCTACCTGTAGATGTTATGGATGTAACAAGAGACAGAGCCCCGAAGGCTCCTTATCAGGGCCATCAGCAGGTGGGCTTTTACTTCACACACACATGCATGCACACACGCACGCACGCACACACACACACACACACACACACACACACACAGAAAAGTTCGTGCACATGCCCATATGCATGGCACCAGTTGTGCACAAATGCCCCCAAGATAAATACCTGAGAGCCAAGAACTGCAATACCTACCCCCACCCCGCCCTCTACACACACACACGCACGCATGCACGCACACACGCACACACACACACACACAGACACACACTCAGTCACTCACTTTCACACACACATACCTCAGAGTTAAGCGAGCGTAGCCAGGCTTTTGCAGCTCACCCCTTCTCCCTGAGTTTAATCTTATTTCACATTCAATAACACAGGAACACACACATGCCACAAACATGCACATACCACACACACACACACACACACACACACACACACACACACTACACACACACACATAGACAGGAGGGGGGAGGAAGTATAGTATTTCTGCATCGGAGCCTTGTGTAAACACCTGCCAGTAATCTACCAGCTGAGATGAATCCAGATGAAACAGAACCTGTTCTTACAGTTCTTCTTACAGTCTGGTTCAGTCTGGTTCACATCTCAGCATTGTCTCTGGGAGTCTGCGCTCGGCTCCACCGTGCTCTCACCACCTCCATATGCTGATGGTAGCATGGTAACTGGTGATTCTGCATGCGAATGCCAGCTGTCATCGTCCTACATGATTGCTGTATGATTGCACTTCTGCTGCGCTGTTACCCGACCCTCAAAAGAACTTATTTGGCAAATCCAGCAGCGCTACCGCAAGATATAGATCCAGGGTTGGAGAAGTCTGCAATGGCTATCACTGAAGACATAGACCATTATCATGATAAAAGGCTTTTTCATGCATCCCATGGCTGGATTTCAAACCTCAGGTTTCCCAGAAGCATTTTAGTGCTGAGATCATGGATGCAGGCGCCATTCTGTGGGTCAACTGCGATGCATGTTATTGTTCTTATGTGTTTGAGGCTGGTGTATACGGTCTATGTTGTCTCTTCTATCTTCTCTATCGGCTCGTGCATCTTAAGAAGTCATTAAATCCCTAAAAAGTAATCAGAAAATAATTTTTTATGGTTTTAGAAGAATCACCTGAAATTATCTTGGTGCTTATGTTTTCCTGGAAATCCTGATATCTCCTGTCTGTCTGTGATGTCGCTAGCTCATGTTAGAGGTGTACTGCATAGTGAAGCCAAGAGACAGTTTCCATAGATCTGATGCTGTAAGTGCGAAAAGAGCAATCATGTGTGAGAAGAACAGTCCCAAATCAGAGGGTTATTTGGGATCAATGAAGAAAGAACCTGTACCACTTATTTTCACCAATATGGGAGAGAAGACCTTTCGTAATCACTGTGCTGATCAGGAGATGAAATTTAGTGATGGTTTGAAATCCCTGGTTCAGAAGGACTGCACATGGTAATCGGGGCTGGTTAGTTAAGGTACCGTCTTCGAGCTCCACGTCCAATGAGAAAAAATCTTGTTTTCTCTTCTCTCTTTTGAATGGAAAGTGATTTTACATTCTTTCCTCAGGCTAGCGGATAGATGGGGAAGCCACAAAGGGGAAAAGATGCTCTTATGGCAGTATCACAGCACAGTAATGATAGATGCAGGTTTCAGGCCTAATCCATGGGGAAGTATGTGGGCCATGATGGGACTGATGGAACCATTAAGGTATTCGTCTAGCTGCTATCGCTCCTGTGGCGATACAGATGAGGCTGCTGATTGACGGCCTGGCTACGCTCGGCCCGGTGAGGTCAGGTTATGGGATGAGATTCATTTACCTTCATTTACATATCAATCCACTGAGTTGGAGAGCAGGATTAGGCTGGAATTTGTCATTTAGGCGCCATTCAGAGTGGCTGTCCACGTGTGCATGTGTGTGTCACACTAGTCATGTGCATTGTTGTGTGAGTGTGTTGCTGTTTATGTGTCTTCTGCATCACAAATGTTAATTTCCGAGATGGTTTGTGTGTGCGTGTGTGTGCATGTGTGTGTGTGAGAGACAGAGAGAGAAAGAGAGAAAGAGAGGGAGCAAGAGAGAGAGAGAATATCTTCTTCCTAACTGATATGATGTTTGACATTTCATTTACTGCTCCTGACCAGCAAGGTTAATAATGCTTCCAAAAGCAATCAGGCTTAACCACTCACTCACACACACACACACACACACACACACACACACATACACACGCACACACACATGCGCGCGCACACACACACACACACACACATGCATTCACAGATATGCACCCTGACTAATGCATTCCAGTCATGTCAGCCTAGTTAAGTGGCCATAAATAAGATGTCATTTTAAACCAGGAATTTAAAACCATCGCTAAATCTCATCTCCTGATCAGCAACAGCAAGAGCTCTTCTGCTGCTGCGTACAGCATGTCCTTTTAAAACACTGTGTAAACACACACACACAAAGCCGTCCTGTAAAGCAGATATGCACTGGGTCTGTGGTCTGGTTTGGATTTTTTCACCAGTTATGGTTGTCATACGTTTGAATGGCAACTTCCAAGGATAATACCACAGCTCAAATGAACAAGCCTCATTTACCACACACACACACACACACACGTGCACGGATCAGTAGAATGTGTGTGGTAGATGTGAACTCATGTGAGCAGTATGCAGGGCCAGTATAAATGGGAGTATACTTACTTGTTCATGGAATGAGGGTGACGATCAACAGGTGGAGATAATGGAGTTCAGTATGGTTGAGCCAACACCAACCCACACACACACACACACACACACACACATCCATTTTCTCTGGAATGTACACATACACATGCACATAAATGCTTATACACACAGAGGCAACGCAGGTGCACACAAGAATATAGACTACAGGACTCCCTGAACGTGATGTGAAAAAATGTAATCAATATATATAATCCATTAACCTGATGGATTGCAATCTGGAATAATTTCCTCTATCAAAGACAGTGTGCCTGGTGCCTGAAGATCAGCATCCAAAAAAAACTCACTATGAGAAAAAGGACTTGGCAAGAGAGCGGAGCGAAGGAGGGGAGGATGGTGGTCAGAGCTTAGAGAATAAGAGGTTTTGGGGTTTGGGGTTTTGGGGGTTTTGGGGGGCTTAGGGACCCTCATGGTTTGGGAGAGGAAAAAGAGAACTGTGGGAGGTTTGAAGTGAAGAGGTTGCAGGTGGGGTGCACAGCATGTGTGTGTGAGCGTGTGTTTTATGTGTGCACATGATGTGTGCAAATGAATATGCTCTCGTTCTGTCATGTGTGTGAGATTGCAGTAGGATATGTGAGAGAACGCGCATGCTTTCTCTCTCTCTCTCTCTCTCTCTCTCTCTCTCTCTCTCTCTGTGTGTGTGTGTGTGTGTGGAGGGGCCCAGGCCTCAGCCAGTCAGTGTTCTCTCCTGACAGGCATTACATTTCAACTGCAGACAGAGAACTGGGTCTGGAACAACCTGCCTTCTTGATAGACTGATGAAGATAATGATAGCTGCAGGAATACCATGGGATGAGTGGTCGAAGGGAGAAATTTGTTGATCAAAACCACATTCGTTATTTAAAATGTGAAAACGAGAGACAAGATCGGAGAACAGGGCAGTAAAGAACAAATACTGTTTTGTTTTTTTTTTTATAAAGAGAGAGTGCAATCCACTTTATTTTTTATTTACTTAGAAAGCAGAGAGGGAGACACGGGAGAAGAGCTCTGGTGGGATTCGACCCCAACTCAACATGGGCTCATGCGAGGAGTGTGGAGCTTAACCACTCAGCGACTGAATACACGGCACATGTTGGCATTCAGAGCTGTTTGGAGATGTTGAGTATTTTAAAAACCGCATTGCACAGAGGACTTTAAATTTGTAAATCTACAAACCGCATACATCTGTAAAGCTTCACCATTTTGCTATGTTATATTTTTATCTGCACTTTATGATTTACTGCAGCAGGTTTCTTCTGAAGAGTCAATGAAATTCATATTAATCAAAACCAATAACCTTCATGGTTTGCTTTTTTTTTTCTTTGCTCCTGTCAATAAATGTAATCAAACATGTCAACTATCACTAAGGCTACATGTAAACAAGGCTGTACTTCTCGATGTCAGGTGGAACGGCAAAGCAGCATGAACACTTGAGTTGTGGCACAATAAACTCTGCCAAAACTTGAGAATTAAACACAAAAGGACCCAGAATCTTTCATAATGAGGTTCAACAAAAACAAAGAACAAAAGAAACCTGGACAGCCATGGTAAAGAAATTAATTGTCTGGTTAAGGAGTAGGAC
The DNA here is from genome assembly GCF_902150065.1 of Myripristis murdjan. NCBI lineage: Eukaryota > Metazoa > Chordata > Actinopteri > Holocentriformes > Holocentridae > Myripristis > Myripristis murdjan. The sequence continues at coordinate 21,407,753 of NC_043980.1, forward strand.
ATTTTAACACCTGAATCTAGCAAAACCATGGCTACACTTCAAACCAGATTGGATGGCACTGACAAACAAATTCAAGCCCTGCAAAATGAAGAAACCTAGGAATGTTTAATCATAGATTACAATCCAAATAAGAGACAAAATAACAGACCTCAAGGAAGACATTGACCAGAAATTTGAAAAAACAAAAAACAAAAAACAAAAAAACAAACAAACAAACAAACAGAGAGATAGGAGAGCAAAATGAATAAATGGACTCCTATGGAAAGGGAATTTTCAATAGACACAGACAAGCCCGAAGCAGGCCAGCCTCCTAGGTCAAGTGTTCTCAACTCTCATGTGAAGGAGATGATTCTGAAAAAAGCGAGGCAACATTCAAGGAAAACATTCAGCGCTCACTGGAAATAGGATCTACTCTGACCTCGACTGTGTGAGGGTGCTGCAACAACACAGAGCATATACAAACATACAGAGGACTCTAAAGAGGGAAGGCATTCGTTTCTAGACACCTCTCAACAAGATGTGCATCCACGGGGCGAGCAGAGTGAAAACTTACAGCAGTGCACCGGAGGCAACCGGCGACCTGCAGAGAAGAGGATATGAAGTGGAAGACATGGGGCGGCGATACCGGAGACTCCACCCCCCTTGAAAGGCTCCAGTCAACTGGGAACACGACTTGGAAATGCATCAGAAGCAGCTAAACCTTTGACACAGGTAGATGTGCCAGCTGACGGCCGTAGGAATTCTTGCACAAGGATAGCAATGCGAGACGAATGTATGCTTCAACCTGAGTTTAAAGGAAAAGGAGATGGACAGATTTCTAAAACTTCAGTTTAAAATTTGCTTTGGGGGTAAAGATAACTGGCCTATGGTGTGAGAGCGATTGAAACACAGCTGCCTACAGTACAGCAACAGTAGATTAACCCCTTGTGGATTTAATCTAGCTGGACGCCCTTTCTTTATAGAAGGCTTTCTCCCTCAAAACAAACAGAGATACAACATATATTGAGACTTCTTTTCCATATACAGTTGTCCCTCGCTATAACGCGGTTCACCTTTCACGGCCTCGCAGTTTCGCAGATTTTTTTTAGTGCAATTTTGCATGCTTTTTTTTTTTTTTTTTTTTTTTTTTACAGCGCATTGTGTTCTGTGTCCTGATTGGCTAAGGGACTGTACACCATTGTCAATCAATCTCCTCCGTACCATGAGAAAAGTGTATAAAGTATGTAGTGAGGGGTTTTACAGCCTTAAAACATCTATAATAATTGTTAAAAATAAAGCTGACTACTTCGCAGATTTCACCTACTGCGGGTTATTTTTAGAACGTAACTCCCGCGATTAACGAGGGACCACTGTAGTTAAGTTTAGATGTTCTTGCTTGTTGTCTAAAATTGTGAACATTTAAATATGCACCATCAGAGAGTGGTAAGCCGTTTTTTACATCCCTAATTGACACTAGAGCTGCAGAAACTGTCTCAGTCCTACCTTGTTTGCTCTATACACTGAAACATTGGCTCAAATGGTCAGAGCGGACACTTCAATAACAGGAAAAGAAATCAACCATCAAAAACATGTAAGTCTCTCTGTGGATTTCACCAACCCAGTGAACTCCCGTATGAAACTTTTGTGAATTTTGGAACAATTCAGTTTATATTCCGGTCACAAATTAAACATACTTAAAACTCAAATTCTCGTGTTTAACTGTTCACTAAAGCAAAAATTTAAAGAACTGAAGAAAAATTGGGAGGCAAAATCACTTAAGTCCCTGGGTATAAACACCAAACCTACCAAAGCTTTATCGAAGCAACTATGAACATACTGATGTCACCGTAAGGAAAGATAGTAAATGATGATTCACTCAGCCAGTGGGGTTAAATGACAGGATGAGTGAGGTGAAAATGAACCTTCTCCCATTTTTCTTATATTTATTCCAATCGTTGCCCATGAATGTACCATGAGCCCAGTTTTTTTTTTTTTTTTTTAAATGGGATAAGCTCATATTAAGATTTATATGGGAAGGTAAAAGACATAGTGACTGTGATTTAACAAAACTCACATAGTGATTATGAACAAATTCAACAGTAGAATGATTTTCCATTCATTTGTCATCACAAAGGAAGGATTCAATAAATGAGAAATGTGAGAGTCAAAACAATGATACCAAGGCTGTAGAATAAGTTAAAGCATTCCTCTATGGCACAAGTGATGTAGCACAAACATACTGCTGCAGTAAAACTAAAACCTAATGTGACCCTAAAATAAATTCAATTTATTTCAAATTAAAACAAATGTAAAATGAACAACCTCAATTAAATTTATGCAAACACAGGTACACATATTGTAAGACACACACACAAAGGTTAGTTCACATGCACACACTCGCTCACTGCCTGACTTGGCTGCTAACACACTGAATTTTGTTTGAAGTGTTAGGGGGCACGTTGACTTCTTCTACTGATGGAGGCCTGTTTTATCCGCTGAGGCAGAGCAACAGATACCCGTGTAATCAAATCTGCCACGCAAGGGGCGCATTCGAGAGCCAACCGCTTTACAAGCCAAATTTATACAAATGGGCCTCTTTTGTTCACAGGATACAATACAGCTGCTCAATTTACTGTTGCTCTCCGAACGGATGCAGAAGCACAAATGCACAAGTGAGCCAGCATGTGCATGCACCACCACACAATATATGTGTATTTTTCATTCCGTTCCCCATCTTTTACACCATTGTATCATAGACACGCGCACACAGTCTATCCAAATTTTATCTCCTTACTGCTGATCAAACCTTTTGTTGATAGCCTTGAAAGTAATAGAGGAAGGAGGAGGTAAATCAATAGCTGTGTAGAGAGGCTGTGTTCCCTATTAAAGAAAAGGCTGACGCATGCATCGGGCTTAGTCTGCTAACTGACAGCTGTAAAAATGAACAATGAGAAGATCTCGCTTCATAACTTGGAAAGAGAGACCTTTTCTCTCATGGTTACTGCCATGCACCCACGCTCATTCTTACTGGCACCAAACTGTGTGTGTGTGTGTGTGCATGTGTGTGTGTTTCATTGGAGCTCGCCCCTAGAGCTGTATAAAACCCAGAGCTCTTTATTAGGACAGTAAATAGATGGGGCTTTACTGGGACCTCGACAAGGAGATGCGAGACACAGACGGCTACGCCTGTTAGCCATACCACAGAAGAGGGTCACAGGTGCACATGAGCACATAAAGGGAGACCTGAACTCAAGCACATGCACATTAAAACTGGGGCAGGGGTTACATGAATCCATCTTTTCTGCTTTTGAATAGCATTGTCTGGCTCAAAAGTGTAGAGTGACATTGTTGTGAAACTCCATTTCAAACCACGCAGGAGGTCAGATACAGAATTCATTATTCTATGAAGCTGGCTCCGTGTTGCCGTGGCCTACCGCTGGTATCTACAAGTGTCCTACCCTTTCCTTCCTTTCTTCCTCTCCCTCTCCTTGTCAGGAGTTATCACTGTCAATGTCCAGCTGCTGTGTTTTTGCTGGGAGCTGTCATAGAGATGTGTCACCACGATGTGATGCTTCACACACTGGGTGACAAAATCGCCAGCCGTTATTCACACGCGTGACACAAATAACTCTCTCCCTCTGTCTCTCTGTTCTCTCTCACACACACACACACAGCCACACACACTGAAAGAAACGTATGCACCTCTCATCTGTTACCTGCAGACATGTTATTTGTTACATTTCATTCATGTAATTTGACGAGACATGGCTGAATTCAAGCAAAGTTTCCCGACGTGTTGCTTTCCAGGAACAGCTTTGACAGGCAAAAAGACGAGCGGAAACAGAGGCAAACGTGTTTCTTTCACAGTTTTACAGCTCCACCAGATTGCTTCTGTTTGTTCCTCGTGCTTAGTGAAAACTTTGCTGTTTGCTAATGACCCTTTGGCAAGCTTGCTAATAGCTTTCCGTAGTCTCGACTTTGTCATAAGCTGTCGCCGGTGGCATTTCCAGCAGCGCACTTTTCAGTGCTATTTCTAACTGCCACCACACCAGACAGAAACAGAGGACGGATGCAGCTGAAAACAACAAGACCGGCACTATTTAACAAGACTCCCCATTAATGCCAGTGTTAAAATTCAGCTTCTCTGTCTCCTTCCACTGAAGCTGCCGTGACCTTTCTAATATTCTGGCAACGGATATGACATTTTAGTCTTGTCCTCTCTCACATATTTTGTTTTAATTTTTGAGAAACAAATACATGACCACCGAACTAGACGTGTCTTAAACCACCACGGTGCCGCCTGTCAAACTGGCTAATTACAAATAATGAAAGCTGGTTGCATCTCGTGTTGCTGTCATCTATTTTCCCAGGCTGCTTTCGGAGCAGTGTGCAATTTGTGGTGTAGAGAGCAACACGGCAACTCTTTGGCCTTTTCAAAATTGGCTCGCACAAAGGAGACAAAACTTCGCAGAACTCACAAGGTGCTAATGTGAGTTTGCTGGCTAATCATTATCTGCCTTTGACGTTAACAACTGCAACAAACAGGCAACATAAGGCTCGGTGTTTTGTGATGAATCAATTCGCTTTTTTTTATATGACAACAGGAACAGGCAAAAAGTATCAGTGACAACATTTGTGCCGTGTTACACGCTCCATTGAAACTCAGATTAAGTGATGACAGGTTGAGTTGGAGGTGATGGAGAGTGGGCTTCTTAACACCACTGACAATGGTGAGAACCTCTTTCCTTCCCCTTTCTGTTTCTATCTATCATCCAGATGTTGTGCAGCTAAAAGCTTCCTTTGCCAACATGAGAATAATACTTTCCCCTTGTCTCCAGTTTATTTGTGTCACCGACTAACACTGTGCTTCATGTTGGGTTGGGCGATTCCACTGAGTTTCTTTTCAGTCTGATGCCAAGTAATACTAAGGGTTAGTATCACAGTACTGATACTTGTAAAAGGCATTCTTCTGTACATAAAAGAGAGAAACCTTTGCAGCTTTTCCAATGTGGATGGGTAAATGGACACATTGGGAGCCGTATATGAAGGCCTTTGTGTTACTGTTAAACTGCTAAATCAAACTTCTTTGTTTTCTGTTTAATAACAACATGCTTCTTCATGTTCAGTTATATTATTACCCATTTCAGGGGCTATTATTCATGTTGAGTGCTGAAAATCTGAGCGATTTGAATACCCCTAAGTGAAATCAGCAAAATAAATAAAAAATTTCTTCAAAAACTCAAGGATAATAAAAAAATAAGAACAGCTGCTCTGAATTGTAGGGACACATAAATTTTGCTTAACTTCTTACAGGGCCGGGAAGGAGGCTTTTGAGGTCAACACGTGAAATGTAAATCAAGTCATTTTCATCTTTAAACTCCCCTTTAAGTCTTTTGGCGTGACTCTGATTATGATGAACGGAGGGAAAGGCTGGACGAGGAAGTAGTTCCTGTCCTAGATAATAGACACACATAAAAAATTTCCTCTCTTTTTCAGCTTCAGAAAAACATTTGCTTTCACATCACAAAAAGAAAAAGAAATCACTCATTAAAGAAAGCATTTAGTGCTGATGTTTTAATGTGACAGTTGATTCTCACAGAGGAAACTTCAGGACCACGAGTATCAGTGTTTTAGTATCAATTTGCCGATCCTTGGCTTCATGCCATCTGGTCATCAAGCCTCGCTGGGCTAGATTAGGAGGGGTTAAACTGCATATTCAAGATATGACCCACTTTGAAAGAATGAAGGCACATGAGCACTCAAAGTCTGCTTAAAAGTGCCAACAGCAACACAAACCCACACCCACACCAAGACACACACACTCATACACATGTAGAACACACACAAAGCTTGAAATAAACTGATTGAACTTATGTTTTATTTCAGATTGATGTGGTCAGGCCTGATGGGGATTTCATATGTATTTTAAATAAACTCTGATTAGAAGCCAG
>NC_043980.1:21418682-21421182 GCF_902150065.1 Myripristis murdjan
GAAAACAGTAAGTGTCCCTAATAATTTGTACATGCAGCATTTATCCACCTAATACAACCTGCCCATTATTGCTGTTGTCTTTGCTGTTGCGGGGTGCCGCCAGGAATTTTGGGCCCCATGAAAAAAAAATATATAGGCTATATTTACTCGATGATGGTTTAATCATTTTTTATTGGTTTTTACCTATTTTTGGGGGTGCCCTGTCAGGTAAGGGCCCTTGGAGTTGTCCTAACTTTTCCCCCCATATACGGCGCCCCTGGCTGGACTTCATAGTAAAGATACAAGCTTGTGTTGTTGACTCCAAGCCAAATAAACCAGCATATAGCCTATCGACAAAACTGCGTCCCAACTCGCTGTCCTTGTTATAAAATTTAACTATTAAGAGGGAAAAAAAAAAGTCAAGTGGCTGGCATTTTGTCATTCAAAACTGACAGACTTGGAAATCTGACAGATCCTTTGCTGGTCATCGCGCTGAAAGTGGAAAGACAAAAGCAATAAGACTTTGGCTTACGTGTTACCTAAAAACATACACTATATTACCAAAAGTATTCGCTCACCCATTCAAATGATCAGAATCAGGTGTCCTAATCACTTGGCCTGGCCACAGGTGTATAAAATCAAGCACTCAGGCATGCAGACTGTGAAACAAGACATTTGTGAAAGAATGGGCCGCCCTCAGGAGCTCAGTGAATTCCAGCGTGGAACTGTCATAGGATGCCACCTGTGCAACAAATCCAGTCGTGAAATTTCCTCGCTCCTAAATATTCCACAGTCAACTGTCAGCTCTATTATAACAAAATGGAAGCGTTTGGGAACAACAGCAACTCAGCCACGAAGTGGTAGGCCACGTAAAGTGACGGAGAGGGGTCAGCGGATGCTGAAGCACATAGTGCAAAGAGGTCGCCGACTTTCTGCACAGTCAATTGCTACAGAGCTACAAACTTCATGTGACCTTCAGATTAGCCCAAGTACAGTACGCAGAGAGCTTCATGGAATGGGTTTCCATGGCCGAGCAGCTGCAGCCAAGCCACACATCACCAAGTGCAATGCAAAGCGTCGGATGCAATGGTGTAAAGCACGCCGCCACTGGCCTCTAGAGCAGTGGAGACGCGTTCTCTGGAGTGATGAATCACGCTTTTCCATCTGGCAATCTGATGGATGAGTCTGGGTTTGGAGGTTGCCAGGAGAACGGTACATTTCAGACTGCATTGTGCCGACTGTGAAATTTGGTGGAGGAGGAATTATGGTGTGGGGTTGTTTTTCAGGAGCTGGGCTTGGCCCCTTAGTTCCAGTGAAAGGAACTTTGAATGCTTCAGGATACCAAAACATTTTGGACAATTCCATGCTCCCAACCTTGTGGGAACAGTTTGGAGCGGGCCCCTTCCTCTTCCAACATGACTGTGCACCAGTGCACAAAGCAAGGTCCATAAAGACATGGATGACAGAGTCTGGTGTGGATGAACTTGACTGGCCTGCACAGAGTCCTGACCTGAACCCGATAGAACACCTTTGGGATGAATTAGAGCGGAGACTGAGAGCCAGGCCTTCTCGACCAACATCAGTGTGTGACCTCACCAATGCGCTTTTGGAAGAATGGTCAAAAATTCCTATAAACACTCTCCTCAACCTTGTGGACAGTCTTCCCAGAAGAGTTGAAGCTGTAATAGCTGCAAAAGGTGGACCGACATCATATTGAACTCTATGGGTTAGGAATGGGATGGCACTTCAGTTCATAGTACGAGTAAAGGCAGGTGAGCGAATACTTTTGGTAATATAGTGTACTGTGGGTAGGCCATGATGGTCTGGTGAATTGCCTGGAGGGTGCAGGATAAAATTGTGTAACACACACATGTATAATGCACACTCAAGTTTAATCACGATTTTAATTTTGTATCCTGAAAGGTGAAAATTGACGGACTGATTGCTGATTATTTTCACACTGATCATTTTCTGCATGCGATTTGTAGTGTGTCAGTTTTAACCCTTCTAATACTAACACCCACCTTCTTTTATAGCCACTCTTCTAAATTAATATGCTGGCCATCAAGTGTTTAATCAACCTATGTAACCACATCAACAAACGTATAATTTTTAGAGCCTATCTCTCTCTATTTTTCATTGTTGGTAAGTGGATAGGGAGATAATCCATTTCATAATCCATAATCCATTCATCCAAAACCCATTTAACAAAACTACAGTAGATGATTGCGTGGAGTTTTAATAATTAACGGAACACAGCAAAATCATTTGTTTTCTATTAAATCCTATCAAAAGTAACTTACCAACATGTGTCCCTGATAAACTCTGTGTGTCCTCTTACCTTTTAAGGTTATAACGTCGTGCCTTTATAAAGAGTCAGAAAGAAAAAATACTGTAGCCTAGATACAGACAGACTGATCAAGTGAAAGCTTTGTAATATAATGGAGCAGAGTGATGTACATACAGCAGGGGCAGTGGGTGTAGACCTAGGTGAGTTATTTTAATGTCAACCATTCAGCTC
>NC_043980.1:21426182-21441182 GCF_902150065.1 Myripristis murdjan
TAAATGAGCCTCGAGTCGACTGGCTGCAGCCACAGCGGGCCCTTCTGATGTATACCCATAAGACTTATTTGCCATGGGACTTTGCAATCTTTGCTAAATCCACTCCCCCACCCCGTCTCTTTCTCTTTCTGTTCTACTTAATTCCTGTCATGCCTCTGCTCTTGTAAAAAGGACTCAAACTTCTATTCTTGCCAAAATCGATCATTTACATGGTGATACTGTAACTTTCTGCTTCAGTCACAGGAGGGTCAAGGGTAGTATAATATTAATAGGAGGAAATTAATCTTCATATGCTGTAGTTGGTTAGTACTTGAGTGGAAAAAGACCTTACTTGAGTTTTACAACATTACATGAACATCGATTTTAACCTTGATTACCCTTCCCCCTGCGTCCCCTGCTTCACTGACCTTTATACACAGCGGGGCAGGTGATGACATCAGCATCACTATACGCAGATAAACTTCTAAACACAAACACACACACACACATCGATAGAGCACAAAGACCACACACTAGCGCGGATCACCCTCTCTCAAATGAGAACACAAATAAACATCCTGATTGGGGCATTAATCATGCATGAACACCCACATGCATACAAACACACACACACACACATGCAACCACATACACCACGCCCCTTGGTTGTTTAGCAAATTAATTAGGCCAATGTTCAATAGGCTCTTAGCTGCTAATGAATAGAGCTATTGAAAAGAGGGAAGGATGGCAGGAGAGGGCAGAGGAAAGCTCCGCAGATTACGAGCAGACCGGTTATGGCTCCCTCTGTCCTCCTCGGGGATTTACAACCCTTCTTGGCAGCCCACCACATACTGAAGCACGAATATATCTCCGATAATTCTCTGATTATTGCTGTCTTGCTCGGTGATATCCACATTTACAATGCACTTCAAAACTGAGCAGTTATGTTCAGGGAAGATCTATTGTTTGGCAAAGAAGGGTCGACTCTTGTTCCCCTTTTCCACTGCAGGATCTGTCCCTGGAACACAGGAACCTTTTGCAGGAACCAGGAGCTCCTAACCCTGTTTGCACCAGAGGAAACAGTCCTTTCTTTTTGCCCCAGGAGTTGAATTCTTCAAATGATCCCAGCAACAGATAAGGAGCCCTATCTTATGTCAGAGTCCCTAAACCTGTTATTTGGGGATTTAGCATTGCGTAAGAGACGTTCCCCCGCAAAAGTTGCTATCTTGCACACCTGCCTTTATCCCTAAAACACCTGCGCTACCCGTTACATTATGCATAGGCGTGGTTTGGGCGTTGCGCCAGTTAAACCAATGAGTGTGCCAGGTGCCATTGCCTTTAAGAGCAGGCTGTGCTATCCTAAATCCTAAATCCTAAACCCGTGATGGAGAGAGAGAGGTCGCGATTTAGTACTATCTCTACCATTTTCTCAGGGGTTCAACTGAGGCTAAAGCAAGGTGGCTTTTTACAGGCGAGTTAATTGGGGAGCCGCATGTGCACGTCCACATGTGTCCAAGTGGACGCGCATTGAAGCCGCCTGGGCGCGCTCTTGTAAAAGCTCAAATGGGATAGCGGCTGGCTCTGAGGACCCGCTATCCGCTTTCCTTAACATGTGTGGTCAAGATAGCAATTGTAGGGAAAGCGCATAAACACACCCACGGACACACCTCCAGGCACAAATAACGGAGTCGGCATAATGTATAGCGGGTAGCGTGGGCGAAAGATATCGTTTAGGGATAGTTGAAGCTGCTAAATGCGTAATTCACAGGTAGCGGGTAGTGGCAGTGAAAGATAGAGCCCATGGTACTTTGAACACTAATTTGTTTGAAGAGTAAACATCCCAGGTTGGTTAAACATATGAGTCAAGCAACACACAAAAAAGGCGTTTTTAAAAACAGCAAGCAAAATACATTTCTGCATTTATTTATTTATTTTTTAAATTTAAGATTCTTCTCCAGCATTGCCACCTCAACAGATCGGACAGTGGAGAGAGACGACCCACAACACAGGCATGGGCGAGAATCGAGCCTGGCCCGCCATGACAAGGACTAAAAAAAAAAAAAAAAAACGTTTCAGCAAGAGATCATCTGGCCAAAACTGAGAGAAAAATGTACTAGTCTCTGTTTGCAACTGCACACCATGTCACAGCTGATCCCCATTAAAAGCAGTTTTCACTTTACAGCTTTTGCTTTTCTGGTGTCCTCAAACTCTCTTCCAACCTCAGTGCACCTCCTCTCCAAAACCAAATGCAACATCACAGCAACACAGTGGCAATAATCATGACCATATTTCGGCTTTGACATCCTCCATGTTTATTGTTTTGCTGTTCTCAGTAGCACGCAGAGCGACACCTCCTTCTTACTGGCATGAGGTTTGCTCTTGTTAGGGTTCAGTGCAAAGGCAAGTAGCTTCGGGTTCCTGCTCTGCCACCAAACCATCTTCTAAGAGCAAGACCCAGACATGTGGCTCCAGAGCGTTTTTGGGTTGAAAAGGGGCAAATGTTTCACTACAAACAGGGACAGAAATCACGCTGCTCTTGTGAGCCTCTCAGTGATGAGTCATAGGTGAGTTGCTCCTAGAGAGGCTTTGTTGAATCTGTTCAATGGCTTCTGGAGATTCTTGTTGTGAACTTGCTTCCTTAATTTGAAATGTTTCCTGTTGAAACAAGCTACTGGAGCAGGGGCTTAACACAGAGAAGCATCTTTCAAAAGTGTAAATGTTATAACGGTGATCAGTTAGAGAGAGAAAGTGAGTTTTATTTGATGAGAGGGGCATGATTGTCAAAAAAAAATGGTTGGAAAAATGATTGAAAATTTTTTTTACACACCTATTGGTTCAGCATTACGTCACCACTGTACAGCACCAACTTTCATAATGTCAGAGTAATGGGATTTGGATAGTAACACAGTATCAATTATAAATATATATATATTAAAAAAAATCTTTAGGTCGGTGAATATTAAACCATGGAAAAGAAGCTACCGAGTTGAAAAAGTCCTTTTTCATTTCATTGTGACTTTAACAACCAATTCCAGGGTTAATAATGTACCAAGCAGGAAATAGACACACGGTGTAACAGCTTGTGTAAATGAAAAGATATGACAAAGATAGAAGGACGGCCTTTCATTACACAGAGCACATCAGAGGTGAGGGTGAAAGGTGTGAATCCGCCTCTGTGGGTACAGGGTGTCAGCTGACAGTCTCTTTTCAACACAGAGACAGTTTAAAGATTCCCTTTGTTCTTGTCATTGCTCTGCTCTGTCACCGACCTGTGTGTAAAATCTCTCTCTCTCTCTCTCTCTCTCTCTCTCTCTCTCTCTATTACTGAGCTGCTAATTCATTCTGGACCTCCAAATCCTGCACCACAGTACCTGCAATATCACACACACACACACACGAATGTAACGCCATCATCGCTGTACTAGGGCAGCCCCCTGAAAGCCGCTGAAACAAATCATCTATCACAGACCTCCTGCAGTCAATGTAGATATTGAGTCGAGCGCTTTTGTTGTTGTTGTTGTTGTTGCTGTTGTTGTTGTTGTTTTCTAAGACAAGTTAATGTGTGCTGCAATGACAATAAAACAGATCAAATGTAGCCTATTTCCACTGAGACACACCTTCATCATCAAAGTGAAAACGAGCAATGTGTGACCACAGACAGAGCGAGAGACACACGGAAGAAAAAAATATATAAGACAAAAAATCTAGTTGAAACACTGAAAAAAGTAAATGTAAGCCGATTTAGACCTAAGTGCTTACTTTGCTTAGTACTGTAATTACTTTTTTTCCCAAAAAAACAACAATAATAATGCTAATAATAAAAATCTATCTATCTATCTATCTATCTATCTATCTGTCTGTCTGTCTGTCTGTCTGTCTGTCTACCTATCTATGCACCTATCTATGGAAAAGTAAGTTAAAAGAGCTTCCTGTGTGCTGTCTCATTTAAACCCACAGTAATTCAAAATGGTGAATAAATTAAATCTTTATGCAGCTGTGTTAAGGAATTTTATAGACTTTAAACACTCAAACATGTTCATATGATGCTGTTGCATGATTGATTATGATGTCTTTGATGTCATCTCTTATGCTCTGCCGGTGCAGGACGCCTAAAAGACTTTTGAACAGTGAATGGCTGAATGGCCACGTTGACAAGGGCAGAATCTGATCCAACTGCGGACATTCTGTGCAGCCCAACATTTTTTTTTTTTTTTTTTTTTCACATTTCATCCATTCTTGGGTCAGTGGCTGTTTCGTGCATTCCCAGAAAAATGGACCGATGATGAGTCCAGTGCAGGTCAGGGATGCTACATCATGCTCCGGTGATAAATATCACCTAATCCATGTGTAATCCATCCCTGATGAAGACTGGCTCGATCATGGGGTATTTTGGTGATGAATATCTCCTTAGAAGTCATTTGGTTTCACTTTTTAGTTTGGCCTCATCTTTCACTGATAAATGTTCATTTTTGTTGTTGAGTTGCACGATTTTCATTTCCTGGAAAAAGCCTTGATATTTTGTCTGTTATAAGTGTTTTCTGAACATTTGGCTCTCCGTGTCTGTGTTTGTGCGACAGCGTTTGCATGCAGGGGTTTCTTCTCATGTATGCATTAAATTTGTGTGTGTATGTGTGCTAGCATGAGAACAGGAGTGTATGAATATAAATGTATTTGTGTGTGTCTGTGTTTGAGTGATTGTACATCCAGTTTGTGTGCGCTTGCATGAATACGTTGTGTGCACTCTGTCCTACATGCATGTGTTTTTGTGCGTGTATGTATGTGCCTTATTGTGTGTGTGTGTGTGTGTGTGTGTTTGTGTGATGTCAGGCAGATATGTGGTTTAGATTAGTGCTGTTTGATGTCTCCATCAGAGGCCTCTCTCCTCCTACTTCAACACTACTGTTTGATCTGCTCCAATCTGGTCCTGATCACTCTGCCTTTGTTTACTTTCAAAGACACTTTTCATTTCTCCTTGTTTCTCTAACCCCCACTCGCCCACTTTCTGTGTCTGTCGCTCTCGCTCTGTGTGTGTCTGCAGGTTTGAATGTCTTGCTTTTATTCCGCAAACAGATGTGTGTCAGGCTGAAAGACAGAGTGGAGCGTGTTTCACATCTGTATGGCTGTCACTGACATTTTCAGGGATTTTGTTTTTGGCTGAATTTGTGCAAAAGAGCATTACTTCTGCTCTTTACAGTTCATTGAACTTTTACGAGGTGTTGATTAGAGGCTAACTGATTTGAAGACAAACACACACTTGAGTGTTTGGGTCCAAATGTGAAATCATCTTTGGGTCCAATAAGGCCTTGTTGGAGTCCTGGTATATGAGTCCCTGTGCGATGTTGCTTGTCACCCTGTCTCTGTCAGAGTATATACAGGGTGGGTATTGTGCAAAAATAATTTGGTGTGACTCCCTCCTGTAAGTCCAAACAGTGTGTTTTCAAATGTGTGGCAATGAGTGAGTCATACCCCTTTTACACCCCCATTTTCTGTCCCACATTCTGAACCCTGCAACAGTCCCAGGTAATTATCAACTTTGTCTGTGAACCTGTCACTTGCTAATTTGTGACCCACGCTGACACAATAATCCAAGACATGCTCTGCATTTTTGGTAGGCAATCCTAACCTCAGTGCAGCCTTTACCTATGCAATATGATGAATTACCAATAAATCACCAGTGTTTAGCTTGGATTCTAACATATGATCATAGTGTACTTGTAATGATGAGAAAACATTGCATTTCAGAGTTGGAACGTTGCAGCAGCTTTTCACGTGGCTCACAGGTGAAATTTGTCAGATACTTGACTGGGCGCAGTATCTACTGCTATTTTCATTTAGTACTGATTATGTTCAACTGTTCAATTGTTCATTGTTTAAGTAGTAAAATGTGATAGAAAACACACAAAACACACAAATGTGTGCATTTGTGTGTTTTGTAAATCAATCTGCACGCTTCCTTCACTTTTCTTTTTCTATATCCTACTTCAGGTTTTCACTTTTTGTGTGTGTGCATACAGTACTTCTGTCCTCCGTAACCGTCACCGAAGGACTGCTGCCAAAAGATAGATGAGACTCTGGGTACAAGTGACAGGATGAGGAATATGGTTCTCGATTCTGGGCCATATTCCTCCACACTGAGAGGAGCCAGTGGAAGTGCTTCAGGCAGCAGGTAAGGATGTCCCTGGGTGCCTCCCTCTGAAGGAGAAGCAGGCATGACCGACTGGGAGACACTTGGTGTAGACCCAAGACACACTGAAGGGACTCCCATCTGGCTGTCTGGGCTGCTCGCCCTGCTGTCGCTGCAACCTGACATAGATAAGCGGCTAGAAAATGGATGGATGGATTCTACCTTCCCGTATTCACGTCTTCAAGCACAGCTCCTCACTTTCCTAAATGCACCTTTCTCTCTCCCCCGGTGTACCGCTCTCTTTCAGGCAGCCGCATGCAAGAGTTGCATGTCCCAGGCACATTAATATTGAAAGCTCCAGTCATACATTGTAATTCAACACCCCTGATCATTTCTCTTCCGATGTCACCCACCTGATTTTTCTCCTAACTCCATCGCACCCACAGTGGGAGAAATAACAGCGTAGCAGAGAAAGGGAAGATTGAAAGTGAATGAGAGGGTGAGGACGACCCGGAGATGGAGAGCCGAGGGAGTAGAGCGCTTGACAGATTATAATTGTGCAAGAGAAAGAGACCGAGCGATGTTTACATAGTTATAATCATGTAGGCGTGTTCAGGGACTCATGCATGTATCGAGGCGATGACATGAACATGTACACACAGCCCTCTCTTCTCTGTTTGCTCCTGATTACACGTGTCAGCACCATAGCAACCACAAGGCTTAATGATTGTTTAATGGGAAGACAGCTCCTGTCATGACCTCAGACCGGGGTCAGTGATGATCCTGTTGCTAGGGTGCTGCATGCGCGTGCATGTGTGTGAGCGTGTGCACTCTCATTGTTTGTACATCACTTCAACATTCAAGCCAATTACACTCACTTGTTAAAACTGCACAAAGAAAAATGTTCATTTCATTGTTGTAGTCATTTACAATCTTTAAAGTCAAAATCGTTCCATCTGTGGGGCTGTGCACCTGGTACTAATTAGCTGATCAGTGCTTAATTAAGTAATTCTTCTGAGTCAGATATTAAGCACTTAGATGTTTCGATCATAACTGTCTGTCAAACTACCACATTTCTTTAATGAAAACCACAAACTTGAGGAGTGAGTGCTGATTAGATGCAGTATAATTAGGTCATGGGAGTTTGAGATAATGAATGTCAGCGTTCCTCTGCTGTCGTCCCGTGTGGTGACGGGCCCGAGAGACTGAAACAGGCCTGTTAAACTTTATTAGGCTCAACAGGCTTCCTGAGTCCACACTGCACTGGGCCTGGCAGAAAGACCAACACAGACCGTAAACACAACAACAACCACAACCACAACAACAGCTTATTGTCTGAGACAGAGAGAAAGAATGGACAGACGAATGTGAGGATTGGATGAATGAATCTTCTCTCTGTTCCTTTAGCCGTGGATGGAGATGTCAGGTCGTGCGGTGACATATGAGGTATTTTCGTCTCAAGGGCTGGAAGGTTTTAGGTAAAGAATGAGTGATGTGCAAAGTTTGGTGGCTGCAGTTTCCAGCCGCAGATGTTTCAGGCTCACAGTTCGACAATCTTGCACAGCCGTTGCTAAGTAACTCGAGATTAAATGCCAGCAGGCTTTTAGTATGTTGGGTATGTTGGTGACAACGTTGTGGAGGAGCATTGTTACAAACTGAAATCACACACACTTCTTAGCTGTGGAGAAATGGCAGCGATGGGGGTGACCACAAGTAATATTTCACAAGATGATATTCCTCACTGTCACCATGCACATGACAGTGATGGATCTCAAATCAGGAACCAAGATGACCAAGCCACACTACTGAAATGGTATTTTAAGCAAATTATTGTCTAAAATGTTTATTTCATTATCTATCATTCATTACACCATTACTACAGCAAATTAAGGCAAAACAGCGCTGATTTGATTTGATTTTTTTTTTTTTTTTTTTTAACAAGACACCCCGTAAACCTGCTACACCCGTTTTTCAGTTTCCATTGGACAATCCAATAGCAAGTCTTTAAGAAAATAGGGCCTCATAAACACCGCACCCTGTTGGCTGTATTTTTATAACTTTCCTTAACAAACATCACAATAGAAGCAACCTAAACAGAAAGAAAAATAAAAAAAAAAATAAAAAATCAAGGAATCTCCTCTGAATGTTTTTGAATCCCTTCAATCTAACATTCAAAATGAGACATTGGTCGTTTTAGGAACTATGCTTCCAGCTTTACCTTTACCCACAAGAAAAAAAAAGCCCCTTCCTGCTCACGATGGCACAGTCCATACTTCATGTGGTCCTTCATGAAAAATAGATTCCCCCCCGTCATCTTTAATATTCCCCAGGGTAAAACGGTCTTTCACACACAGCTGCTGTAAAACCTAATGGAAGCACATTTATGGGGAGATATAGAGAGCAGTAGGTAAAAACAAGTCTTGAAAAAGCAGAACAGCGTGTAGGCTGCGCGGGGCAGTGGGACCTGGCCCGTAGCTCTGTGTTGATGTGGGCTGTAATGGTGTTGCTGTGAGATTGCTATCCTGATTAGCTGTTTCATCTATCACTGTGTGTTTAGACTAGACCAACAGTGCTGCTGATGGACGTGAGGTCACAGCGCCCTGCAGGTGCTGAAGTGCTGAGAAAAAGAGCATGTTCGCTCGCTGGCACACACGCACTTTGCACCGTTCACTATTGCATAAGTGGTGATCAGCGGTATATGTTTTTTTTTTTTTTTAATTACATCACTGATGTTTTCCATAAACTGTGGGACTGAAGCCTTGTAAACATGATTGAGAGCTCTAAATAAACTTGGACTATAACTTGATAATTTTATTAGGGATTGTCTGTTTGTCTGTTTGAGTTCTTGCTAAGACACATTCTTTTCTTTTCCCGTTCTTGTTCAGCTGTGGTGGCCATTGCTGTTTATGCTGACTGTCAGGTTCCTCCTTGTTTATTCTAAAGAAAATGGAAACACTGGGTCCTTAGAACCACAAAGGTAGTAAAAGTCTTCTTGTACTGATTATAGGCTCAACTTGATTGGTCAACTGTGACAGCTTGCTTCTGAACTTTATATTCTGAATGACTGACTCTTGCAATGGTGAGCAGTGACAAAGTACATTTACATTCTTACTGTGCTTAAACACACTTTTCAAGTATCTACTTTACTCGGGTATTTGTTTTTTGTTATAATTTTTTACTGATTTTGCCTACTTTTGATTTTTTTTTCTATTTTTATAAAATGCGATGAGCCGCATGCTGAGACAAAACCAATCACAGTACCCGCTCTCAACTGGGTTTGATGTAAAAGCAAAAATATCGTCATCCGGCTCGGTGAAACAACCACAAGAAAGACATCCGCTTTCAAATTAAAATGCATCCATCCCATTTTCTTAGCAAAGCACATATGACTAACCCGGCAGCGGTAAGTACTGTACATTTGTGTTGCAAAGTGGCTCTATAAGCAAGTCCATGCGTTCATTATGTGGTTTCAGAGGATTACAAAGTTCTGTACATGCACTGTGAAAACAACACAGCTGTGCATTAATATTAAAAAGAAAGTGTACTTTTAAAAACATTGAGATATCACTCTGCTTGGTCCATTTACTGCCATTAATCAAGCTGGCAAACAACACCTGCTGGAGTTGTTAGAGTATAAATATCACCTCTAGTTTATTTAGGGAACAAGAAAAGTTTTATACATTAATCAAAGGCCGAACTATCACCAGAAAACAAAAAACAAGTAGAAGGAAACAATAAAAGGAAGACTGCAATGTGCTGTTGGCTACCTGAAATGATAGTAACACGTCTGCCCATCCAGGTCAGGCTGTTGTGGATGCAAATAGAATCTATTGTCTATTTTAGTGTCTGGAGTCTTCAAAGCCATTTAAATATGTTCAGAATTAATACATTGTGACAAATTATCGCCTTCTTTCATAAGTGACCTTGTAGGCTCTACTCGTTATCGCAAAATAAAAGCCTTCCAGGCGAGACAAAGTTCATGTCAAAGGCCTGGTCACCCTGTTGGGTTTTACGTTGTGATAATGACTGCCGGCTTCATTATGTTTCCATCACAGCTGGTGACAGAATGACAGCATGGACACAGAAATTATAGAGGATTATTCATCTAAATACTCAAAATGCAGCAGATTATTGCTTTTACTGTAGTCGTGTACTCACATGCCCTCTCGCTCGGTGGCTGTGTGTTTGCGTGTCTTGTGTCTTTATTCATACCAGTGGTGTCCTCGAAGCAGCAGGTGGTCTGTGTGTCCTCGGAGGTTCTCGCTGCAGACTGATGGCTCCGATCACAGATGTGGGAATTCTCCGAGAAAACCACAGGAAATATTTGGAAATGTGGGAATGCTCAATGTAGACATTACACTCTGGCTAAGTCAATAAATAGAGGTTTGAGGTGTACTGTTTGCATGAACGTTTGTGCGTGCGCGCGTGTGTGTGTGTGTGTGTGTGTGTGTGTGTGTGTGTGTGTGCATACTTGCATTAAGGCCATTCAGTCTGAGACAACATTCAACAACATTTTATGGTCATTTACTCTCGCAGCATTAGAGGTGTTTTTGTTTACAACCTGCGGGCAGAGTTGATTTTGTCATCTCCATTACTCTCTCTCTCTCTCTCTCTCTCTCTCTCTCTCTCTCTCTCTCTCTCTCTCTCTCTCTCTCTCTCTCACTCTCTCCATGTTTCTCTCTCTTACTAATTGTTTCCAGAGTGTTTGTTTGGAAATTTGTTGAGTTTTACATCACACGCAACCAGGATCTCAGCCAGGGCTCTCCCCCCTTGTGCACACACACACACACACACACACACACACACACACTCAAAATGCCATGTTAAATCCTTTAGTTCCACCCTTGTGATGTCTTCACCATGTCACTGTACCATATATATGTGTGTATGTGCTCTGTGTGTGTGTGTGTGTGTGTGTGTGTGTGCGTGCATGTTACCACAAGAACCAGCCTCTGTGTATTAGGCTCGTATATTAAGGGGGGCACTGAGAATCCTAATTCAGAATGTATATAATTAGCCAGGATCTTTCTGCAGACACACACACACACACACACTCCAGACAGCGATGTTTGTGTTTGTGTTGTCATAGCGATGCCACTGGCTGCTGTCTCGGCAACAGCAGTGAACTGGTAACCAGAGGAGAGAAAGGTGAGAGCTGCCCGCCCCTCCACCCCACCGCCTCTCTCTGCTTTGGCCACACCTCCCTCTTCCTCTTACACTCTTCACCCACTTTGTACCTCTTCCTCTCTGTCCTGCTGACTCCTTCTCTCTCTCTCTCTCTCCCTCTCTCCCTCTCTCTCTCTCTCTGACTCTTTGATCGTCCTAAAAGTCTAAAGCGAGCCTCTCACATCATCCCATATAACCACAGAGAAAAATATTGGGATCTGTTTGGTTTACTTTCCCTACCAACTGTGCGCTTCCTTCCCCTCTCATGTCGTGTTTCGCTGAGGCAACGGGTCAACAGGTCACATCATACACTCTCAGCGGGAACTCAATTTCCCATCATCCACTTCATGCTGAGGCCAACCTGTCCCCATGCTGTGGTGGGATAAAAAGCTCTGGAGCGAGAGATGAGATTTGGCAGATGAGGAAAGCGACAAAAAAATGAAAAAATGAAACAGGGCGAATACACGGATGTGGTGAGAAATATAAAGTGGGCAGCGGGTAGAGAGATAGAGACTGAGCGATAGAGAGAGAAAGAGAGATAGAAAGAGAGAGAGATTGAGAGATAGAGAGAGAAAGAGAGAGAGATAGGTTGGAGGGCAGGGAGACGGGGAGAAAGGAGTGTGAGGGAAGGATTGTAAGGTGCTTTCCCAGTTCTTGTCTTGAATTCATTGTTTGAAAAACATGTGGTCTGAATTTGTTTTTTAGGAGAAAGAAGGACAGGATCACACAGTAGTGCTTTCCACAAACACACACTACACACACATGCACACCCACACCCACCCACACACACATACACACACACACACACACACACACACACAGTCCACTTATAGCAGTCTATGAAGTCATGTCCCACTCCAAGTGGGAACAGACAGAATGCAGCACAAAATCCAAAACAGTGATGTGAATGAAAAGGGCACATTTTTCATTGACTCTGTGTGTGTGTGTGTGTGTGTGTGTGTGTGTGTGTGTGTGCATGTCCAAAAGCATACACGTTTACATGTGGCTACTTTAGTGATTATGTGTGAGCATTTGTATTTGTGTGTGTGTACGTGCATATACATGGACTCATAGAGATGGCTCCATGTTTCCAGACTGATGTATGCTGCAGCGACTTCAGAGTCCTTTTATTAACAGAAATATTTTGATCAACATAAACAACCTGCTTCATCAACCATTCGCCGCAACTGTACCGAAGAAAAGAAATGACTTTTTAAACTCTTAACCTTAAATTAGTGGCATAAAACATAGCAGGACGATTACAGTTTAAGTGTCTGAGTCAGGCGAGAGTGTGTGTGTTTTTTAAGGGGTAAACTCCCTTCATGGCTTTTCCCTTTGGTGGTTAGCACAGACCAGGCCAAGCTGCCAATCAACCAATCAGCCGGTGCCCTTAATGAGGAACGCCGGGCTGCCCCTCCTGATAGGTGGAGACGTGGTCGTTAGGGAAAGCTAATTGGTTAATGGTGCTTTCCCCAGGTCTTTCATCACCTCCCTCATCTGGTTTCAATCGAGAAATGAACCTCCTCTGCCTCCTCTTCTCTCTTCTGTCCTCTCCCTTTCCTTTTCTCCCTCTCCTTTTCTTTCTTTTTGCCTTTTTTATTGTCTTTTGCTCTCTATCCCTCCTTTCCTTCCCTGTGTAGTTGGCTTAAAGAAAAGGGAAAGCCCGATGGTTATGGCATGCTGATGAGAAAGCGGTGTATCCACTGAGGTTTTTCTGAAACACACAAACACACAGGCACACACTCACACGCTCCATCAGATGACTCATTCTCATGTGCTATTGTGAGTCCAAGCATTATTCTACCGTATGGGGCATCTTAATCATCTTGATACTGATGACTTTGTTTGTTTGTTTGCGTACAGCGTATTTCAGCTGTCGAGTTATCAGATTGTTGTGCACGTGGCTGAGCCTCGTCAGCTTTGATGGCATTGAGCTCTTGAGGTAAAAAAGGACACACAATTCATAAACTCAGTCAAACGTCCCATTTTACAGGGGGGGTGTCAGGTCATTTTTTGGTGTCTCCAGTGTTATTTTTCTATCCAAACTGACCATATTTGTTTGTTTGTTTGTGTTTGTTCATTTGTTTGTTTACAGATAACCTCAGTGATTAGTACAGAGAATATTACCAACTGTTTTTTGTCAGATTCGGAGCTCCTCTGATCAATTTAATCCTGTATGACAGTGTATTGGAGTGTATTGGATTTAACAGGCGGCTGTTTTCACAAATGTTTTGGCCACTATCGTTATACCATAGGCCCTATTAAGGTTTATTTATTTATTTCTGAATTCTCTGGAATATGTGTACACACCGCTGTATACGGGTCTGACAGTCTTACCAATTTAACTGGCATGTGCAGCTTAAAACCACCTGCTGGGAGTCTACAAACGGCTCCCAATCTCTGTAATACAGGGGGGAGAAATTTCAGAGACTGTTAGATTAGATCTCGGCCAAATTAGTGCTTTAAATTAAAGTCACCCTTCGTTTGTAATTAAAGCTCAGACGTCATTTGGGAAGCTAATTTTGTCCAAGTAAGAGGCGTTCACACCTGCTTAACGCATCGGCCAGGCAGATTTTGTATCCATCAATAAGAAACGGAGCCAATGAGCCAAAATGAGCCAAAAACAATGAGTCAATATCTGGGAGGCTGATACTTTGACGCACATTGGAGAATGGAGGGCTGTCAGCGTTTTAACATACGGCAAAAGTTGAAACAATATGAACTCTTTTTCAGACCGCAGTGCACATAAGCCTTTTAATGTGCGGCAGCCGCTGTCGTACAGTAAAGGTGGTAAACACCCTTTTTCAGAGTGGACGAGAAATTGATGTCCCTAGCATTTCCAAACTATATGACACTAATCTGCAAAAAGAGAAACTAAACCACACTGATGGCGCGCTCTCATCGACGTCTCCCCGATGTTGATCTGATGAATGATGGCACCACACTCATGTATTCTCATAGGGGGCTGTCCATTGGACTGGAAGCCCATCAGTCCGATGGCCTGCTATCCTGAAAACAAACACCCATTGTTCCAAAATCCCAATAAATAATCTGGAAAATGTCCACTCTGTAGATTTGGTTAAGTGTAGGCAGGGTTTTCCTCAGGTTAAGGTTAGACTAAACAGGTGTGAATGCATTTATTGGCAGGCGTGCAAAACACGGCACAACACTGTACTACAACAACTCGGGAGTGTGTGTTTTCAGAGCAATGGACCTTTAATGGGCGTTTGTTTTCAGGATAGACTAGCACGCTTTTGGGCCAGTGGGACATTTTTTGGTCTATCGGGGTTTCAGAATAATAATGCCTTGGCACCGTTCTCACTGGGACAATGGTGGACCTTTGTATATATTTCTGATGTATTTCCTACATAAGCCTGTAGCCTGGAGATCGTTTTAAAGCCGTGCCTCTGTAGTAAATCTCAGATGGATTGCCTACATCAGAGCCACGTGGGCAAGATGTGTTTTCAGCCGTCCAGCTGTTTGTGATCTTAGATCTATAGCGTACGTCTGGCTGTCATGTCTTTGCTATGTGGGTAATGTGGCACAATGAAATGTCTGCCTACACACCTGCCCTTTATTCAAGTCACCATGCCTCTATTTTCATATTCCAATTGTACATTATATTCATTTGTTTCAGTCGTTTCTGTCTGGCTGTCCCCTAACTTTTTCAACTCTTAAGTGAAAAATTCACCCAGTGCAGTAAAGCCAGAGCCAATCAGCTTCAAGCAATA
>NC_043980.1:21446182-21483682 GCF_902150065.1 Myripristis murdjan
TGAGCGCCCGATAGACGGTGCTGTGCGATGGGTGTGACGGGCTACAAATCAAGGTCGAGCTGGCTTCAACTTCTTTTCGTGCTCCGATGACACGATGAAGCGATCAACCAATCACATTTCACTCCGCTTCTCTTTTCTCCTGAAGATTTGCTCCACCCACTAACCTATATTAAAATGAAGGGGAAAAAAAATATCCTTGCTGTGAGCCATTCTCCCGTTGTATTTGACCCTGGTCTTTTCATTTACCGTGACATCAAAGAAAAATGCTGCTTGGCAGACGGTGGCATCAATTGCAGTTGTACCAAGTGTGTAATGTCACATTTGGCTGCTGCCTGTCAGTGTGCTTCTCTCTCTGGAAGGTGGAGCTTGGGCTTGGCATGCTTGGGGAAACCTGGGCCCTGCTTGGGGACACTTGGGGACACCCGGGCCCTGCTTGGGGACACTTGGGGACACTTGGGCCCTGTGTTCCCCGGGCCTTAAAAGCTGAGAAGCCTCTCCACTCTGCCCTTGCTCTGCCTTCAGCCTGCTTAGTGCTCTCTGTCTCCTGTTACAACTACGACATTCAACATCTTACTCTTCATTCATGCACTCACATACACCACTGATCTCATTGACATTCATTCGAGACTCATGCTGTTTCTGTTAACTCTTTTTTATGTTGCAATAAATATTTCAACTTTGCCGGCACTTATGTGTCAGTTTCCCCTCTTTGTCATGGTCTAACAGGCTGGATCAGGCCTGTCACACACCCATAGTCTGAACACACAGTAAGGCATGCCCACGCCCCCGGCCCGTGACCCGTATGACATTTCTACTATGTACTGAAGTGCAGTTATATCAGTGTTAGCCTGTTGGCCTGCCAAAGCACAGAGCAGATAACTTAGCTGAATGCCTCAGACACCAGCAGGAAGTCAAAATCAGGAAACAAAATAGACAAAAGCACATCAGACTTCTTTGTCTGGACAGATGATGGGGTTGCGCTGCTTTCATGTCAAAGTAGCTAACGAGAACAAATAATGTAAGTGTTTTCTCTGCCCGTACAATAACTCTAGGCTGGTCTATTACGATTTATTCACTTTGGAGGACATATTAAAAAATGTCCTTTTTGGTGTTTGAACAGGAAGAAAAAAAGGTGCATTTTTAAATTTACCCTCCTTAATGTGGACGTAATGTGTGAAGGTGAACCACGGTGGTACTGCATGGGACTCTCTCTCTCTCTCTCTCTCTCAAACACACACACACACACACACACACGCACGCATAGACACACAAGCTGGTGCCCTGTTTCTGTGATGTACAGTGCTTGTTCTATCTCCTTCTTTTGTTTTTTCTGTTTTTTGTGTTCCTTGGCAGTCGGAGAAAAGAAAAGTCAGAGAAAGCTTTTACATGAACAAATCCTTTGACAAATTCCCAGATTATGCATGCTTTGATGAGTGGATGACATATCTCCAGCATGGTCGCCGTTGTTACAGTGTGCATGTGTGTGTGCGCACGCGCGTGTGTGTGTGTGTGTGTGTGTGTGTGTGTGTGTGTGTGTGTGAGTGTGTGTCAGAACACAGTGTTTTATGGAGCTAGTTATTAACTCCATGTGGCTTTTCTCTGATTCTTGTTTCAGTCTGACGCCAACATGCTGGGAAACAATGAAGAAGAGAATATTTCTTTATTTTTTATCTATAATCTCTTCTGTCTGCCTTTACTGGCTTCCTGTCACCTAGACTTTATCCTTCTCAATTGGCGAGACAAGAGATATATTCTATTTCCCACATAATCTCCATGTGGGTTCAGCAATGGGTTCAGACACATTTCTAATCTGTTGTCACAACAATGCTCTTCAGCAAGCCAGTTCGGCGCAACGCACAATTAGCTTCACACACGTTTATCTTGTACTTACAGCCTATTTCAGGATAATGGCAGTTGAGTTGTTTTGGTTCATGTCCACGGAAAAGCCACAGTCAGAGTAGCTATGCTTAAACACACAAACGCTTTGGGATAATTGTATAAAAGGATTACAGGGGCTGAGACTCTATTGTTGCGCCATGAGGTGAAATATTCAACACTGCCATGTCTGGATGGATACCATTTTCCATCACTGCTAAACACACACATTCAAATTAAATAGCATGCTTAGCCAGGCACACACACATATACACACACCCTCACTGACTGTGTTTATTCCCTAACCCTCTGCACTATGTGCCTATTAGTTCAAAGAAACCTTAAACAAAACTTAATCTTAATCCTTTGAACTCAGTTTTTCCCTTAAATTTCCTCATCACTATCTTCAAACTGAGAACAATTTTTTTTCTCTCATATTTTAAGGTAATGGATCATATTATAGCTGTATCCGCTTGTTGC
Source organism: Myripristis murdjan (assembly GCF_902150065.1). Classification (NCBI taxonomy): domain Eukaryota; kingdom Metazoa; phylum Chordata; class Actinopteri; order Holocentriformes; family Holocentridae; genus Myripristis; species Myripristis murdjan. Next base: position 21,448,538 of record NC_043980.1, read on the forward strand.
AACTCTTCACTGAAGTTACATCACATTTACACTAAGTGAGATATTCAAACTCAAGCTGCCATTGTTTTGTGGCTGCAGCATTACATCAAATAGAAAAAATATCTAGATGTCTTGCACATCATTTTATACACATTTCCCTGTAATTCAGCTGGACAGATGTGGTTTTTTTGGAATCCTTGGGATCTCCACCGAAATTTAAAATAAAGTCCTGTGGGTTTGAACAAAGCTCGGCCACGCAGCAATGACAAACCTTCCCGTCAGAGCGTCAGAATGCAAGAGGTTAAAGGATAAAATCACCATGAAACAGCCATTGGCAATAAAGCTACACTGGTTCATTTTGCTGTTTGTACTTTTTTTTATTCCCATGGGTTAAAAGGTCAAATGTAACCACCATGATGTCAGGTCGAGATTATTCACAGTTATAACCCAAACACCAAGTTGTGTAAACCAAATTAATGGGCAAGGAGACCTGTTGTCTGGAAGAAACCCACACAAACACAGGAAAAACACACAAACTCTAAAGGCTTATTCCACAAAGCAGGAGTAGCAAGCTAGCCAGATAACTTTAAAAAAAAAAATAAAATAAAATAAAAAAAGTGTCACTGAGTATCTTCTGAAACTGGGAATGGCTGGATCATTATCCTAAACGTTCAACCTTTGTCTTACAGATTCAAATCACTGTCACCAGAATATGGTATAATCTTTTCCACAGTTATATAGCAAACCCTGTAATCCTGGTTTGTGGAATACCCTCCAGGGCTGGGATTAAACCCGAGGACCTTTCTGAGAGGCGATGTGTCCAACCACCGAGCCGCTGTGTCGCCTGAGCGATGTAAAGAAACAACTGACGTGTGGATTGGAGAGTGACCCACAGGTCCTGTGAGTAACAAGTAAACAGCAGATTTAGGTGGTTATGGATCAGCAAAGCAAAGTTACGAATAACTACTGGTAGGTTGCAGGGTGAAAGATAAACACAATAACAATGTAAAGTGCCATACAGATGAATATTGTTAAATTTCCCCTGATACTTCATTCCTCCTGGCATCATGCAACATTAGGCCAGCGGGTTCATGCAGAAGCAGGTTAGAGTTTTATTGAAATTAGATAGATAGATAGATAGATAGATAGATAGGTATACTTTATTGATCCCAAACTGGGAAATTCCAACGTTACAGCAGCATCATCAATAAAAAACATAAAATAAAATTAATATTAAAATTAAGAAGTATATACAATAGAGACTAAATACACTAAATATATACACTAAAGTCATATAGTATTTTTCTACATTCCTTGTTTATAATGTTTATATTGCTCTTTGGTACTTATTATCTGTTTATACTGTTTATAGGGTAAATTATGCTTCATATCTTGCTATCCACTTTGCTGCTGTAATACGTGAAATTTCCCCACCGTGGGACTAATAAAGGAATATCTTATCTTATCTTATCTTATCTTAGACAATAAGGGCTAATTATATACAATTAACTAAACTAACCTAACCTAACCTACCGCCATGTCCGGTGAGTTGGTTGATTCAGATGAACTTAGCGCTTCTTCAACCCTCCTAGAAGACTGCAAAAAAGAAACCAAACGTCAAAGCAGATTTGAAAGTTTTCTGGCTCTGGACAGAGAAAGAGAACTGGCAGACTATCTTTCAACGGTGTGGGATTGAAAGCAGAGCCTCCGTGGCCACCAACTGGCAACTGATAAAAAGAGAGCGTAAGAAACCTGGGCAGCCAGAAGAAGACAGAACATGTCGTCACCGTTTGACAGGTGAGGATGAGACGGAAAATGTGAGAAATTCAAGCCACCCAGAGAAATGTTCTTCAACTCATTCTGCTCCTGAGTTTACAGAGCTTTGATGACGAGTCTGAAGGAAACACAACAGGTCTGACTTAACCTGCAGCAACCTGAGGAACAATGGCTGACCGAAACATGGACACACATACACACACACACACACACACGCACACAGACACACACACACACACACAAAAACTGATGTCGGAGATATTCCTTTCCTTTGAGTCAATTTTAAATTTGAAAATGCTTTTTTGACATGAAATACAAAAGTACTTATTTTCAAGTTTTAAAGACTCACCTGTAGCAAGTTCTTCAATGTGGAGCCTTTTTTTTTTTTTTTACATTTTTTTGTTGTTTAATTTGTGTGTGTCTCATAAAATTCTGATTGTTTAGAGCTTGTTTTGCTCTATTGCATTTTATTTTATTTATTTTATAGTATCTTGTAAATTGTGTTTGGAAAGGTGTTTCATAAATGAAGGTTTACTCACTTACTTAGCTTTTTTTTTTTTTTTTTTTTTTTGAAGTATTGCTAAAGCAACGTCAACAAATACAAATTAAAATAATAGAAACCAAACTTGACCACATGAAAGCAACAATAAACAGCAAATACTCAACACATGTTTCATCAAGCAAAATAATTAATTATCGATCAGCGAATCTTTCAGAATGCATGTTCTGATGACATACTTTCCACATGCACATGCACTAATAAATGAGTGCAAAAGAGCAGACACACACACACACACACACACACGAACATCTGTCATGTGAAACCAGACACACCTTCCTCCAGTGACAGCAGAATGGAGAGTTTCCAACACACCAGAGGAGGGATCCTATTCAGCTTGTCAGAGTCTCCTCGGGCTTCAGAGGCTGGCTAGGTGTGTGTGAGACAGACAAATGCACGCACGCACACACACACACACACACACACACACACACACACACACACACAGAAATAGACAGGCAACAGCCTCCCATCAGCACTCCCATCCTAACAAAGAGTAACCAGCCTCTTACACACCTCAGGGCCTCGGTCCAGTTTCAACACACACCATCACACCAGCACGAAACTGGCAGCCAGGAATGAATGGAATCTGAGACAAGAGGAGGAGGTTTTGTTTTTTAATGCCACTGTTTGTGTGTTTTGGTGTGGCGCCGGTGTGTGTTCACTCCTGTGGGTGTGTGTGTGTGTGTGTATTCTATGTGTGTCTATATGTTTGTGTGTGAGCTTGTCTCAGTGCAGCTGTGCAACCAGCCCCAGACTTTGTTGACGGTCCCACTCCAAACACAAACATCATTGGTTTTTAATGATCTAATTATCAGGGAGCACACACACACACACACACACATACACACACACACACACACACACACACACACACACACACACACACAAACAAGCGAACAAACAACATGGATCTAACAAAGATGAACCCACAGTAGATTTGATTAATATGATTAATTACTACAGAGATGGAACTGACAGCCATCCTGAATGTATGTGTGTGTCTGTGTGTGTGAGAGATTATGATCTGTGTATAACTCTCTCTGTCTCTTTCTGCTGTGCTCTGTGAACTTGTGTCCATGCACAGACCGATATTTGCAAGATCCAGACGTGTATTGGTGTGTGTGTGTGTGTGTGTGTGTGTGTGTGAGCAGTAGGGCAAGCTGAGCTCAGAGCAGCATGTGTCCCAGTAGCAGCTGTCCAGAGGCCAGGTGGCTGGACTGACCTCTGCACACACACACACACACACACACACACACACACACACACACACACACACACACACACACAGACACACACACACACACACACACACACACACACACACACACACACACACACACTGACCCCCACACCTTCAGGTTTACTGCATGGCTATAAACCAAAGATAACACAAACAGCCCCTAAATCAACAGCCCAAATTGAGCAGTCCCAACATCCCAGCCCACAGACAGATTCGCCTCTCAGCAGCTCCCAACCTGCCCGCATCAGCAGGGATTTTACTCAGTTCCTTCATCTGGAAAAAAGAAAAACACACATGAACAAGGCTAAAACCTCTAACTTGATCATTACTGCTGTGCCTAAAAGTTACATTTCACTTTCTGTCATCGTCAGTTCCATTAAATGAAGTAGGTGTGGGAGTGATGGTGGCAGACACCCCGCCCTGCTGGCACTGTAAGACAGACTGTTCTCACTGGTTTACTGGTTCACTGGTCTAATCCTGACTGGACCGTCCTGTAACCACAGTTAGTTACTGGTTACTTCTCTCAAACGTAATTTAGTTACTTTACCTATTGCCTATATGCACACTGCATATGCATTTAGTTACTAGACAAAGTAACTTTAAATGCCTGTTTCAACGCTCTTGTTAATGCAAACATTGGATCTTTGTATTTTGTTAACTGATTATCTGAAGACACACTGGCTGCAACAAACCTTGGAGCCAGTGTGTTTAGTTTTGGTTTACAGACTTGCAGACTTGGTTTCAAATCGAGCCTCAGCTTTTTGGATGAAGCGACTCCTCCATGATTGGTGGAGCCAGCGCTGGGCTCCTCTGTGATTAGCTTTGTAGGAGTGTGTTGCTTTACTACACGCGTTACAAGATTAGATTTACTATCCTTTGGTGTGGATAAAGCGCTCACACCTGCACATAGACAACAACTCACCACTTTATTTTTGTCCTTGATTTCAAGGAGGGAAAAATAATGTCCATATTTCCAGGACAGAACGGTCACATCGCCTGAACAGTCTAATGCTGATTGATTGATTCACTCATTCACGGCACTGCTATATAAGGTCGGGTGACGTTAGATCATAAACTGGAAAATGCAGGGAACAAGCTTCATTTTTCTGCTGTCAAGACAAAAGTAACGAGCCCATTTAAATTTCAGCATACATACTGACATTTCCAACAGTGCCAGTAATGTAAATATAAACTTTAGGTTTGTAACAGTTTGCTTTCTCTTATTGTTCAGTCTGCATGTTGGTTTTAGTCCATGGTTTAGTTTGTATCATGGCCTAGCTTGAAAAACTGACTCAGAATTCAGGATTTATTCTTTGTCATTTAAACACACACTGGGGATTCAACCAGAGTTTCAGCCAAAGCTGAGATGGGATTTTGCTAGTGTTTGGTGAAAGGTTGTGCAACGTAACAACAAAAAGCCTTTGTTTGCGGTTTGTGGAAAAGTCACTTATTATAGGTCTTGGGTTATTATGAATCAAAAGCAGTGTTGACTGTTGTGTGTTGTGAATGTGTCTGTTGTAATTCTGCATCATGCTTTACAAAATAAAAAAAAAAAGACTACACATGCAGGAACTTTGGTGAAAAAATATATCAGTGTAGAATCAGTTTTCATTTTCAAACTCATGCACCCCGACTGTGTTATAAAAGTTAAAAAAAAAATCCACTCTGTGAATAACTCAACTGGGCAGTGTGTGTGACCTCTGCTCTTCATGTGTGTGATGCTCCATCTTTGTCCCGTTGTGAACAGAAATCACTCAGTGTGAACTGCCCTTGTTGGGTAAGATTTGAACAGTGTGTAATCCCATCTGGGTTTTAACTGTAATCTGAAGCGACTGCGTAAGTGTGTGTGTGTGTGTGTGTGTGTGTGTGTGTGTGTGTGTGTGTGTGTGTGAATGAGGAGGGGTTCAGGTGAGGCCCTGTCTGGACAGGCTGTGTGCCCTGAAGCCCCTCTGTATTGCAAGCAATAGGGGTCACTCTCTGTTTTTTCTCCTCCCCTGTGCTCCCTCTTTTCTATCCCCCCACCTACGCCCCCCACCACCACCACCACTACACACACACACCCCTCCATGCACCTTCACCTCCTATCTGAACCCTTTCCTCTGACATCTCCCCTTTATTCAAGCAGTTTATAATTCTACCCATCCCCTCTCTTTCCCCCTTATAATCTCAAAAAAAAAAAAGTGTCTTCAGGTACACAGTACACACGCTGAGAAAAGCTCTGAATGTGTGTATCTTTGTTTGTAGAAGGTGCAGTGAGGGTAAGGATTGTTGGAGTGTATAACACACACACACACACACACAAAGTCAACATCAGCATTTCAATCACACACAGCTGTTTGCATTATGCTTTGGGATGCAGGGAGGGAAAGAGAGTGCGGCTTGAAGACAGGCCTTGCTGCTGCTCGGTCCGTCATCTCATCACTTTACATGAGATCTGTAAGCTCATTCTCAAAAGAACTGTCACTGTCATATTCCAGTTTTCCTACAATGACATATAATGTGTCTGTGATTCTCAATTATGGATTTATACAGACGTCACAAATCATAATGGTGTTTTTTTATCTCTTTGGGTATCAATATTCCCACAAATTCTTGTACTTTTTACTCCTATACAGATTTTTTATTTGCAAGAAATTCTTCTAAAACATATTTCAGAGATGACTAAAGTCATGTTTGTGGCCCAAGCCACATAAATTTTAATTGAAAATGCTAGTGAAATACTAAACAGTCCAATAACAACGCCATAAAAGATTGGTCACTGCTGTGATAGTAAACCGTGATGCTATCCACACAAAAAAAAGAAGAAAAAAAGAAAGAAAGACAGAAAAAAGGAAACAAAAGAAACAAAATCGTAATCAAGTTGTGACTGGAAAGTAGGAATGAGGAAAACCATCAACTGTTGGGTTAAAAAAAAAAACAGTCAGAATGAAACCAAAAAGGAACCACAAAACACTATAAAAATAAATGAATGAATAAATGAATAAGTAAATGGCAGTTAAAATTGTAAAAAGAACATTATGTTTCCTTGCTGCATTGACATTCCACAGAGAACTGAAAACATTTTAAAACAGCAAATTTCTGGTCATATTGGCTTGTTTTTATTCTTTGAATGTCTTAATTAATGAACTCGACTATTTAAAAAAAAAACTCAACAGTACAAATATTGTCAGAGTAAGTTTTTGCATGCATCACACGCTGATTATACGTGATAATCTGAATAAGTCCCCTGAATTTGAGCAAGCGTAAGTGGAAGAAGTGTGAAGCTCGCCATGTTTACCAGGAAATGACTACTACACCTGAGGGCATTTTAACAACTTGCAGAGTTTTGGGAATAGGGACTGAGCTGGATACTAATTGTCATCATTTGCATTATTTAACATTAGATCAGCACTTCTTTCATTTTCATCAGAAATGAAACGCCCGTCCTGTAATTCCACCTAGTCAAACAAGAAGACAGGATAGTCTCTCCAACATTGGATCATGCAATACATGCTGGGAAGAATATTAATAAGCAAACCAGTTCTGGTACCATTTTACAATACATGTCATAACACAGTTTTCATAAATCAGTGCTGGCTCACTATTTGGCAATTGTTTGTATCTGCATCGATTTATGAAAACTGTGTTATAACTTGTTTGTAATTGTTTATTAATGAATTATAAAGTGATTATGATCCCTTTAATAACCTAATCTTAAACCATTCATAAGCCCTTTACAAAAGGAGTCCTATTGTAAAGCGGAAGCCAAACTCTTACTTACTTTGGCAATATATCATTCAACTTCACCATCAGGAATATGGGTACAGCAGAAGTCCATTTCTGTGCCCCAGGGTAAATATGTGAACCTTTTTCAGAGCTGAAAAGGTGCATGTATGTTCCAAGCGGTAAAAGGTACATGCATGTACCGTTTCCTCTAAATGTTAAGGTATAGTATCAGGAGGCAGCATTTGATAGGTCAAATACAATGAATAAATAAATAAATATATGACTCAATACCTAAATAAATAAATAAATTAGGTAAAATATTAATTGAAGGTCAATTTGAACTTTTAAGGTAGATTTTAACAATTATCCCGTGATATTTTAGTTACAAAATAGGAACAAGACTTGTGTCTTGTTCCTATGTGTGTTTTGTATAAGGTACAAACCACAAGGGTACAAATAAGTACCCAATGTCAAGTGTACAAGACCTGTAGGCTACCTTCGAGGGTGACAAGCCTTTTGTACCCCTAAAGGTGCAATTATGTGCTTTATTTCCTGGTAGTGTTGATGCTCTGAAGTAAGACACTTGATTCTAAGTTATAAGGCTCACAAACAGAATAAAAAGGTGTCTAAAACTGACTCATCTCTTTAAAATGGGTTAATCATGAAAAATTGTCTGGTTGAAATGACTGTACCAAGAGTTTTTTACAGTTTAGTTAAAGGGCATCGATCCCATCCCTAAGGTCACAGGTTTAATCGCAGCAACATCCGGTGTGTGTGTCCATCATCATACAGGTGTCATGTTGAATTGGACACCTGAAGCTTCACCTGCTCAGTCACTGCAGGGCCCTCTGGGGAAAAAAGGCACCAGCCATGCAACTTCAGCGAGACATGTAGGCTGCCTACAACTGTGCATTATGTTGTTCTTCATTCGACCGTGGGCTTCTTGCTTCATTCTGCTTCACATTTTGGATTCCCCCCAAGCAGCTCTGTCGCCTTCCTGAGGCCAAACAAATAAGGCATCAGGTGACTGGGCCACTGCAGTGAGAAAGAGAGTCCCTTTCCGAGGTCAAACTGTGGCTCCTTGACTGACGGCCAGTTGGAAACCTGCAGCTATCTTAAGGGAAAAACGCAGTGTGTGTGTGTGTGTGTGTGTGTGTGTGTGTGAGAGAGAGAGAGAGAGAGAGAGAGAGAGAGAGAGAGAGAGAGAGACGGCAGCGGGCACGTCTGCTACTGCGTCTGTCCGAGCAACTCTCTCTCTCTCTCTCTCTCTCTCTCCCTCTCTCTGTCTCTCTCTCTCTCACTCAGTCTCGCTCTCTCTCCCTATCACACACTCTCGGGAGCAGCGCTTTGACGCACAACGCAGAGTTGGATTATAGTATCGCACGCCGGTCTTCCACGGGGCTTTTTTTTTCACTCCCTCACATTGCCTACACCCTTGCTACTGCCCGGTAATTGATACATGATCGGAATCAATATCTCTCCCCACGGTGACCTGTGCTGAGCTTTTGGAAAACCGAGTGCTGCCGCTGCCTCCTCGCCGGACGCGTGTTGAATTAATAAGCGAGACAGCCTCACCTGGAGTGTGTGTGTGTATGCACTAGAGAAGAGAAAGTGTGTGTGTGAGTGTGTTTTTCTGTGTGTGCAAGGATCACACCAAGGATCGGGTTGTTTCACGGGCTTTAACGCGTGCACACATACAAACATAGACACGCACATACACACGCACACGGGGGATTTGGGCACCGCATGCCGGGGACATGTGGAAGTTTGCGCCGCTGTAGCGCAACCAGAGAGCCGGTCCACTGCCTCGTCGACCTCCCCTCTCCCCGCCCAGGGGGACCAAACTCCCGGTTGACAAGCCTCCGCTAACCGAAAGCCCAGCAAGAGGACCCAAATGTAAAATTATAGCAAGAAATTTCAAAAACACACATCTTAAAAAGGTGGACGACAAAGGGAGGACGACATCCAGTTGCGTGCAGAGTTTGGTGAGCTCTTTTGGGATTTAAGGGCTTAATTTTTTACGCCCTCACATTTTGCCAGTGTTTTTTGGGTCTCATTTTGGCCCCCCCTTGCCGCAGTGATGGTGGGAGCTCTGAGCCCCGTTGCCCCCGGCCGCTCCCCGGCCTCATTCCCGGGGCTGCTGGTGGCTGTCCTGGTCCTGGTTCTGTCCAGCGGGGTGGACGGACAGCCCTGCCCGGCCCAGTGCTCCTGTACCGGGACTACAGTGGACTGTCACGGCCAAGGGCTCCGCAGTGTGCCCCGGAATATACCCCGCAACACCGAGAGACTGTGAGTAATAAACTGTTACAGCGCGGACTGGTTGTAACCAAAGCATATAATCGCTTATTCTAAAATTTCCCCTAGAGTTCAACAATTTGGATAAAGCCCACCTCTCCACCGAAGTCTGCTCGCCCCGACGAAACATCACTAATATTCCTATAATGCTAGTTTAGGGACTTAGTATGTCTGTGGTACTCAGTAATGACGGTGTAATGTCCTTATGATACTTGATGGATTTTTTTTAAAATATAATACTACATTACTATAATATTTTTAGCATATTTCCAGCAGCACTTAATATTGCGTCTGTGTTACTCAATAGTGACTTTATGGTGACCTTATCATACTTTCTGGTATTTTTATATATCATATGATGTCACGTCGTATTCCTATAATATTCCTATAATATAAATTCATAGTTTTGCTGTGGTACTTGTAAAGCAGATGTCTCTAAAATTTTATTCTAGGCTTATTATAGTTTTGGGGTGACATGGCCAGACCTCCAAAACCTAATAGCGCAGCGCTTTACATTTGAACTAACATGCCCCAAACTGCGTTTTTGGATCGCAGATGGCGTGTAAAAACTGATAAACCTGACAGATAGAAAATGTGGCTCATCACGAAAATTGTGTAGAGAATACAGGCTGTGTGTAACGCTCGGATTTAGCACAAGGACGGTTGATTGTTTATTGCGGAGCGGCTGGTGAAGTTAGGGGCACGGTGGTTATGTTGGTGGTTTCGCACTGTTGCATTACCAAAGCCTTCGTAGACCACATCGGTTTGTCTGGAGACCAGCAAGTTAATCAAAAACGGATTTGGACAAGTGGGCTTTAAGTTAAACAGGCCCTTTTTCATTGGGCAAAGACCCCTTGATGAAATTACTATTTGCCCTACGCAGCAGCCATAGCTCGTCTGGGTTTCTGTGACCCTCAAATGACAAACCTGCAGTATGTGGGCTACAGCACAGTGAGGCAAAGCACAGTCTGTTATACAATCAAATCAATTTACATCAGACCTTCACCAAATGATTCTGTCTTCATTGCCTTGTAGTATTCACCAGATTTGTCCTTGTTCAATAACATATCCCATTACTGATCCTGCCGTCTTTGTCCCTGTCTCTGTTTAGGGATCTGAATGCAAACAACCTCACTAAAATCACCAAGGCGGATTTCGCTGGACTAAGGCATCTGCGAGTGTTGTAAGTGCCCTTTATCAAGGCTGTTTCATCCTTTATCACTGTAAAATGGAAAAGATGTGTGCTGAGGTAAAGAAATATGCAATCAGGCACGGCTCAGACCGCTGACACCTCACAGGTCCAACACCTTGGCTACAAATGTCACAGCTCAAGGTTTAATTGTCTCTGACGAGGTTGCGAGCATCAGACTCATCAAGCCCTTGAAGTGCCGCTGCATTGCGTCTGTTCGTGGAGAGCAGCCGCCTCGCTGGGCCCGGCTCTCTGTCTAAACAGAATAGCAGTGGCACCTGTTAATGCTGTCGTGTTAATCTCCCGGTGGAAGTGTCAGGAGGGGCTTATTTTAACCAGTGGGCTCCGGGTCCCATGTGCTGGAGTGATTAACGCGCTGGTGAGGAAGTGATGGAGGGGAAAGAGGGAAAGAGATATCGGTCATTAGGTGTAACCGCGGAGGGAGGAATGCAGCTGGAAGGCAGAGAGAGAGAGAGAGAGAGAGAGAGAGAGAGAGAGAGAGAGAGAGAGAGAGAGAGAGAGAGTCATGTAAGAACAAGTTTCTAACCTGATGTCTCCAGGTTAAGAGTTTTCTTTGAGTGAGGTTGGGACAGGGATGGCCTGCTCTTCGTGTGTGTGTGTGAAGTGTGTGTGTGTGTGTGTGTGTGTGTGTGTGTGTGTCTGTATGTACACTGGGTGCCATTCAGCTGTTAAAAGTGAATGGCAGGAAATACACATTGCTGGAATTCCTTCAGAGATTATGTCCTTAATTTGATGTATGTGTGCGCGCATGTGCTCACCAGTCTCAAAGTCTCCATGTTAATGTGTTTTGTGTGTTAACATGCATACATGGATCAGGTTGTATTCATTTAGTGTCAGCCAGTTATTGCTGCATGTGTGTGTGCGCGCACCTCCCCTTTTTCACGAGCACGTACAATAACCTATAGATGTGTGTGTGTGTGTGTGTGTGTGTGTGTGTGTGTGTGTGTGTGTGAGAGAGAGAGAGAGAGAACAGGCTTGGTGTTGTGGAGTTGTGGTAGTTTAAGTGAATGAGTAGTCACAGCTATGTGGTTAGATAGAGAGTAAATTGGATGATAGATGAGTTGCTGTCCAACTGATCGGCCAGTTTTAAAGTCAATTCTGGGTCTATCGACCCACTGCTGATTGTCCTCTCTCCTTCTATCTCTCTCTCACTCTCTTTCTCTCTGTGCCTCTCTCGCTCTCTATCTCTCTCTCTCTCACACACACACTCACTCTCTCAACATTCTATCAATTTCCATCTCCTCAACCTGTTTCTCTTTTCTCACACACTGCCACCTATCTCCTCCATCTCTCCCTCTATCTCCCTGTTCATCTTTCCACCTCTCTCCTACTCTTCCTCACTCTCCTTCACCCTCTCTTCCTCTCCACCTACCTCTCGCTCTCCTCTTTTGGTTTCTTCACACAAATCTCTCTGTCAGCTCTCACTCTCTATATGCCTACTTCTCTTCGCCGCTCTCTTGTTCAACCTCCTCTCTCTCCACCTCTCTCTCTCTCGCACGCTCTCTCTCTTTTCCTGCCCACTCTCATTGTCTCTCTCTCCCGGTTTCACTCTTTCAGGCAGCTGATGGAGAACAAAATCACCACGATAGAGCGAGGAGCCTTCCAAGACCTGAAGGAACTGGAGAGACTGTGAGTGACATTGCCGTGTTGAACCTGCCGCCATTGTAGCCCTAACGTATTTTCCGAACATATAACAACATCCACTGAGCAGGAGATGTGTGTGTGTGAGTGCGATTGTGCATATTTCCTTGGTCCTCATCATCTGCTTGCTTAACACCCGTCTCTCAAATTGTTTCTTTTTGTCAGCAACGTAATTTCATATTCCAGGATTCTTATCTTTGAAAGTGCAAGCATGTGTAAACACAAATGCACCACACACACACATTTCCATTAAGTTATGCATACTTGCGGTTACACACACACATTTCCCTGTAATCATTTAGCCAGGCCGCCACCAGGTGAGAGTGTTATCATCCCAGTCCAAGAGGAAACATTGTGACTGAGCCAGAGGACAGTGAATGGGGCACGGCTATAGGTCGTTACGGTGCTAGCCTGGAATCACTGGTATTTGGCATCCAACCCTCAGGCAGTTATGGCATAATTAAGCCTCTGTGTGTGTGTGTGTGTGTGTGTGTGTGTGTGTGTGTGTGTGTATGCCAGAGAGAGGGGGAGAGAGAGACAGAGAGAAGGGGATGCAGACCCCTGAGTGGTGATATGCCTATTGTGTTGACTGTCAACTTTGTTTGATGTGGGTGTGTGCATGTGTGTGTGTGTGTGTGTGTGTATGTGTGCGCGCGCACGCCCATGTACATGTGTGTTTATATGTGGTTTGTGGCCTGACCAACAAGCAATGACACAGTGGAATGCAGCAGACTGTGACAGAGTCTGAGGAGGTTTAGAGACAAGCTTTTAATTAAAGACTCAAAGACTCATAAAAATACTTACTACACACTGACACACACACACACACATCCAAATGCACACACAATCGCAGACATAGCCATGCACACGCAGACTTATCCACCTATATGCACACACACACATTGCACATTGTAAATCAAAATGAATGTGGTAAATCTTTTTGATAGCTGTTTTGGATACAAGTAAATTCTTCAGCAATCATCAGGATGAAAAGAGATGAAGTATCGTGATTCAGCAGCTGCTTTCGTCCCAGCCATATCATGCCTGGTTTTTCTCCGCTCTTTGCTCTGCTATAGCCGCTCTTTGTTGACAGTAAGAGAAGCTCTGTGGACCTCTATAGCGGGCCTGCGAGTGTTTCTCATGCAATGTTCGCTGGGTTCTGTCCAGCTAAGCAGTTCTGGGAATTCCTTCCCAGAGTTGTAGACAAAGAGGGCAATATTTAACTGTGTATAATCCAGTGTTAACAGGAAACTTCACATTGGTACTGATTCTGTTGGATTAAACACTCTGCACAAAGAATGGGCACAGGCCAGCGATTATACACACACACACACACACACATTCGCGGACAAGCAAATACTTATGTGCACATAAGTATATTATGAATAACTTTATACAAAAAAATGCCATACATAGCAATAGCAGAGATCTAGATAAGGTTTTACACATTCACTGTCAAAACCATGTTTTTTTAAATGTTTACTCTCAAGACATAATGAATTCTCTATCTCATCTCTGGCTGCTTTATATAGCCTATATTTATTCAATTCAGTGCGATCACCTTCGATGGCAGCTAACTTTCTGACGACAACATGCGCACTGGGCTGTTTTCTGTTGTCCTCTCCCCTCCTGAGGGGTTTCGCTGAGGGTTTTCAACTGTAATTCAGCGTCTCTGGCGTGGCATGTTCACACGCACAAAGATGGAGTCAGTCATTAATGCCCCCCCGCTGCCACCGGACAAAGGCACATCTCCAGAGCCTGGAGTCTGGGGGCTCATTTCAAAGGCCTCCATCCTCTGGGGCTGGAGGGGGCCTGCTGGGTAGCACTGCCCAGAGGAGAGGGCCCTAAGCTGGGCTGACAGATCCACAGTGACTGCCCCCCACGGAGGGGGAAAACGGTTCCCCTTCTCGACCCCTTGCGACAGGCTCTTCGGGGCTGGGCAGGGCTGGGTCAGGTGTGGGGCAATAGCTGGGGGGTACAAAAGGGGAGGGGGCGGTGGGAGGAGGTGTGGAGGAGATAGTCATGTCACAACACACACATGCACATGCGCAAACACATGCATAGGTATGCATATACCCCCGTGCAAGCGCATTTTACTTCCGCAAGGCTGCTCTGTCAGTACTAATCTTGATCTTGATTTCTTTAACCTTTCTCATGTTTTTTCCTCTCCTCCTTGACACCCCCTCCCCTTGCTCTCCCTGTCTATTGTCCTGCATGTATAGGAATGTCATACATTCTTCCCCTTCTCCCTGTGGGTGAAAGAAGGAAAGAGAGGTGTTCCTGATCCTCTTAACCTCCTCTCTTTTCTCACTAATCTAGTATTTGATTGGTTTATAGCCCCTAACCCATTCACAACTGGTCAGATTGGAAGAGATAGCAGCCAGAGATGTGCAGGGAGGAATGTAACAGTAATTACAGCTACTGGGACACTGATTTCAAAGAACAGCAGTGAGATTAAGCCCCAGATAATTAAGTCTGTAATTGAATGATCACATTGTAATAGACAATTTTAATATCAATAGATAATTGGGAAACCGATTACATGTATTGAGATGTAGATATCAAAGAGGACCAGTGATTAGGAACTAGATAATTAAGTCTGTAATGAAGTGATTACAGTGTTGTAATATGTGGACCGTTTGAACAGCGATAGATAGTTGTAACAGTGATCTCTGATATTAGGATGTAGATTTGAAATAAAGCCTTGGATTAGTGTGAAATGATTACGTTTGATGCCTGTGTGATAACACTGTTCCCACTTATCAATTCAGGATAAAGTTCAAGATGTTGTTCTTCTTTTTTATCAACCAAGGGAGTTTAGATCATCTGCTCATGTGAGGGCACATAAAAAGATATTTTCAGTCAACATGAGCCGGCCACTAAGTTTAAGTCTAACTTCTTGAAAATGTCTGAATTTGAACGACTGCTCACGACTGATTGCTGCTGAACTCACCAGTTAAACGACAAGAGCGGAAGATTTCCACATTCAGCAGCATGGGGTGGGGATGGGTGTCTGTGTATGGCGTTTAAATAACAGATCAGATCAGAGTGCGTTAGCCTTTAGGGGATGATGGGACATCGGTTCACCTCAGGTCCACTAACCAAACACATGGTTTCCTCATCACTATCTGACTAGACACGCATGCACACAACGTGGTCCATTTGAAGTGGGTTTTAAGTGAGTTTTTTTCTGCCCTCTGGGTCTCATCGTCGTCCTCAGGGTTTGGGTTATCACTATGGCAACAGGTCATATGTGTGCGTTACTATATGATTTGCTTTAGAGCACAAATTGCATCTGTTAAATAATAATGGGTTACTAAGATGGTTTGTCATTTCCCTTCCAGTCTACAAGCATGCACTTTTGCACATAATATGCAAGGCTATTAGGTGTTAAGCTTGCATGTGTGTTTCTGTGTATGTGTCTGCTCTGTGTTTGTGTGTGCAGGCATGCATGTGTGTGTGTGTGTGTGTGTGTGTGTGTTTACTGTGTGGTTTGTGGCCCTCTAGCATCTGTTTATGGCTGCAGGGATTATCACCACGCTGCAGTGTGCTGGAGACTCTCGCACCTCCGCCACACAGGCGCTGGCCATTCGCTCTTCCCTCACTTTCAGCCAGACTTTGACTAATGAGACACGACTGTGGAAATGCTCTGTGTCTGTGCCTGTTTGTGTGTGTGGCTGCACACACGTATGGCAATCAATTCTGCTAGTGCTGAGGTTTTGAAAGGTGCGTTCCCTCGGCGAGATCGTTCCAGTCGGAAACAGTGAGTAAGCTGCCAGCGTTTGGTAGAGATACTTCACGCCGAACGGTCCTCCCCAATGACACCTTAGAGGAGCACGACCTGTAGCAGACAGGTTTTGATCTCTCTCTCTCTCTCTCCCTCTCTCTTTCCATCTCTATCTCTCTGTCATTCCCTTTCCCCTCCCTCCTCTCTCCCTCACTCTCCTAGTCTGACAGCATTGCGTCTATTTTAAGAGGATGAGCTCATCCACCCCCCCCCTCCTCATCCTCCCCACCTCCAGCACCAGTCCAGGCTCTCTCCCAGGGGAGGTCTAGCCCACTAACGGGTGCTCACGGCTGGGCAGGGCCTGCCGGGGGAGTGGGCCTCTCCGTGGGACCACGTGGGGCTCTTAGCTGCCGGTGCTAGCGTTAACGGAAGAGGCGTGAATAATTTACAAACATCATTTCTGCGGGATGTTAAATATTTAAGTGGCCTCTGATGTAACCGCGGAGTGTGTGTATGTGTATGTGTGTGTGTGTGTGTGCAGGCACAGTCGCACATTTGCGCGTTCGTTGGCGGAGGATGGACACAGATGGAGTGGCGTTATCGAAAGAGTCCTCGCCGGCTGATAGGGAAACAGAGTGGCGGAAGAGAGGGGTTAATGGGAAAACGTAATTGAGAGAATGAAAGAGACGTTTGTGAGGTTTTAAGTAGACTCACTGACGTTTGGGGAGTGATAGCTCGTTTGTTTGAGCAATGTCTGCGGCGTTGCTTTGATTAATGTGTGTGTGTGAGCGATTGCATGTGCTTATGATACAATCTGCGCGTTGTTTCTCAGGATTTACGCACTTTTCCGATGAGTTTGAGCTCACTTCTCTGTCATTCTGTCCCCTCGCTCCGTTCCTCTCCACCAGCAGCCAACACAGCATCCGGCACTAGGCTTGTCTGTGTGTGTGTGTGTGTGTGTGTGTGTGTGTGTCAGGGTTAAACTGTTTCAGCAGCCTGTCTCTCATAGTGTCACTCAGTTGCCCCACTCTCCCCCGACACAAACCAACACACACCCGCACAGCACCAACACACACCGACACACAAACCTCTTCACTCCACTCAACCAGGGTTAAATGATTGCACCCAGATTATTAAACTCACCCGAGTTCTCTCAACTGTTGTGTGTATTTGTGTGTGTGTGTGTGTGTGTGTGTGTGTGTGTGTGTGTGTGTGTGTGTGATGACGGGTTGTTGTGAGCTCTTCCCCTGTGAGGGCCTTGTTTACTCAGTGGGGTCCTTTTCACACATTCGGTAGCCCAGCCAGACTGCCTGTTTGTTTTTCCCACATCGTCTCCTCTCCTCCGCCTTTGTGGTGAAAAGTACCCCCCCACCACCACACACACACCACACACACACACACACACACACACCCGCCACCCCCCCCATCTGCACCCCTTCTCCCTCATACTCCTCTCCTCCCTCCCTCCTCCCCCCTCTTCCTTCTGAACTTCACTGTTTGTCTGGTAGCCATGTTGTACCCCTTAAATCAGGGGGTAACCAGGAGTCTGCTTTATTTGTGTATCTGTGCATGTAGCATGTGTGTGTGTGTGTGTGTGTGTGTGTGTGTGCTGAAAGCCGCCCTGACTGTCTCCGTCCGTCTCCCAGTCGTTGCATACTTCACATCTGACTGAATTGCAATACGATAAGAAAATAGCAACTGTGATAATCAAGAAACACAAACCCTCCTCCAAAAAGTTAATTATATACATGTGCAACCACTTTAGCCATGTTGAAGTGCCCTGTGTGTAATTGGCCAGGCAGGTATTGTTTATTCTCTAATATATGCTGTGTTTTTTTAGGCGCCTGAATCGGAATAATCTGGCTGTCTTCCCTGAGTTGCTTTTCCTGGGAACGACGAAGCTCTACAGACTGTAAGTCTTTTTTTTTTTTTCTCTCTCTCTTTCTGTCCATCACTCCATTGCTAAGCAGTGTTACCTCAAATTCTGTTCGGTTTCTATTGCATTTGGTTTAATGAGGGCACGGAAAAGAGTGCCTGAGCCTCAGACAAACAGCAGCTGGGTGTGCCTGATGGTTACTGGTGTATATACCTTAAATATGAGCGGCCTGTACAGCTTATTGACTATTTGAAAGAGCGTGTTGAAATATTTGACAGATTCTGTGATGAAGAGACAAGAAATGTTTTTTTTTTTTTCCTCTGTGACGCAGTTGTGGTGTTTTGCTTGGATATAGGAGAGAGGAAGAATGAGAGAATCAGAGCAAGAGCGAGAGAGCAACAGAGAGAGAGAGGGAGAGGGAGAGAATAGATTTGACAAGGCTCTCTCCATAGAAGCCAGTTCAGTAGCTAATGGAGATTAGCACTCCAACAGCTGCTGCCCACTGGGAGAGATGTGTGTGTGTGTGTGTGTCTGTCTGTGTGTGTATACAGGGGTTTGTTTGAGTGAAAGAGTGAGGAAAAGGCGGCAGACAAAGAGAGGCAGATTTCTCCTGCCGGATCAACTAAACTGAACTAAAGAGAAAAAAATAGTTCCTCTGTGCCTTCAAACCAGCGAGCCGCTGTTTGTTGTTGTAGAGCACCTTCCACTCTTCATTCACAGCCGACTCGTCTGAACCGTAAACAGAGCTGTGGATTTCCAGTAGCAAAGGGCTGGGCTGCTCTGCCGCTGCAACTGTGGGAACTAACTTCCCGTCATGGTCATTTGTGGTCGTAGGGAATAATTATGGTTGCATATATTTATATGTGTGGCTGAATATATTTATCTAAAACAATATTGAAATGCTCAGATGATTCAGAGAGTGTGTGAAAGATGTTTATGTTCTGCGGCTGCTACGGTGGTTGGCTAGGCTTGACCCGTCGTGTCTAAGGGTGTGTGTCTGCATATGCGTGTGTTTGTGTGTATGTGTGTGTGTGTGTGAGAGAGAGAGAGTTTCTCAAGGCCAAGAGTTGGCATTTTGCTCAGCGTGTGGGCCGGGGTAAAAATATAACTCGGATATACTTCTCTCTTCTCAGCTGTCGCAGACAAGCTGCCTCTCTGTGTGAATGTTGATTGTGTGTGTGTGTGTGTGTGTGTGTGCATGTGTGTTTGTTTGCTTATTTGTTAATGTGGGTGTTTGTCTGAGTGTGTGTGTGTTAGCTCTCCAGGTATGTGTGTATTTGGCAGATGGTCCCTCTCATCCATTCAGAGAATAAGCTTACTACATTTACATGTCACACTTCATTCAGCAGAATGTCATTCATAACGTCCTGTAATTCAACACTATTTTTTTTTTTCCTTTATAATGAAGTTATTGGCAAACAAATTGTCTGAAAGCCAACAGAAAATGTCTAAATGTTGATGAGAAAAGAAAACTCCCAAGCTGGCGCCATGGCAGCCACAACTTAGATTGGTCAAACGTATGGAAGTCATTCAGAATGAATGGCAGCGATGGAGTCTGCCAATAAACAACTGTATTTAGGCCTCCTCTTCTTGTGTTGATCTAGTGTTGACTTCTGCACCCCCTAGAGTGTGTTTTTATTTTTAGGGAACCCAGCAAAAAAAAAAAAAAAAATCCCTTGAAAACCTCTAAAGCAGAACCTTGTTAAGTTGCCTTATATTGAGGTCAGAAGGTATGTGCAAACTGGATGGAGTTCGGCCCTTGCGACAGTCCTGCTATAAATGAACGCTTGCTCAACCTGCTATTATGAAAATTATGTTTTCACTTTTCAGGGCTTGGAAAATCTGTGTGTATGTGTGTGTATTTATGTGTTTAACCTTTGTGCAGCGCGGTGGTTTAGGGTTTCCAGAGCCGAGTTAAACTGGGCCAGGGTCAGGTGCGTCGTTGTTGCTTTTGAGCGAAACAACAGCAAGCATCGGAAGGTAAGAGAGAGAGAGAGAAGCGAGGAGACAGAGGAGGAGGGAGGAGGGAGGAAGGAGTGGGGGGGGGGGGGGGGGGGGGAGTGTGTGTGGGCGAGAGTGTGTCATATTTGATAAGAAAAAAGCAACCACACAGTTCCTCTTAAACCTCCTCCGTGTCTCCTTCATCCTTCCCAATTTCAACACCTGTGTCTCAACTCCTCCACCCCCACAACACACACACACACACACACACACACACACACTCTATCAGCCTCCCCCGACACACAAACACCCCAGGGCCCCGGCTCTATTAGGTTACGTAGGCACACACATCTGGAGACACCATGTGGTGGGCATTACCCCAATATCTATCTCTATCTCTCTCCCTCTCTCTCAAACACACACACACACACACACACACACACACACACACCCCTCCTGCTTCTCCCGCTCCTATTGTTGATCAGTGTATCACCACAAGAGTAATACAGGGGACCACAGCTGTGACTGTTTGCCCTGAGAAAGAAAGAGGGAGAGAAAGAGAGAGCAACTAGACACTTTGAACTGCGGATCAAACACAGCCAGTTCATTAGAAGGACTCTGTAAAACAAGATAGGCTAGTAAAACCTCGCTGCATTGGCCAGGAACCAAGAGTTGGCCCGGGCCGAGCCAATCAGCGCACGTTTTGATGAGAGGCTGAGATCAGAATGCACACAAACACACACACACACACACACACTAAGTGTATGTAGGGATGAAACAGTCACCAGTTGTATTTTGAATCAAAGCCGCCAACAGTTGGTTGTTACACTGCATTAAGTTGTATGTACCACAATAGTCATTTTTGATTAGCGGGTTTTTAACAAGGCACAGATTTTTGCTACATGTTGTCAAGCATCGACCCGTCTATTGTTGTGTCGCTCTTATCTGCACATATTCATGGCCCAAACCAATAGTGGGCACTAACTTATTTTCAGTTTTCAGTGTTCAAAGCCAGAATTAAGACTTGTCACTGGTGCAAAACAATCTTCTTGGCCAGTCATGCTGAAAGTTTTTGTTCACATTGAAAGGTTTATTGAGGTCCAGATGAAACAGCATTTTGAGAGTGTGTAACCTCTGTATGGTGATGTATTTCCAAGTGAAACAGGATAGAGAGGTGGGACTTAACACTGGGAGGATTTAACTGTTGAATGTGAATTTTAGAGAAGATTGATTGACGGGTGGGTGTCATGATATTATTGGTTGAAACTAGTTGGTTCGTACCTAGATAATTTAATGTTTTAGGCGTGTATTGTTAAATAGATGCACAATATGACCAGGAATGTAAAAAAGTTAAATAGCCATTTTTTTTGTATTTCATCTTGACTTTAAATCAGGGCCAAAGTTGTGTATTGCATGGCACTGCACATTTCATTTCATGTGTTTATGGATGTGTTTATGGCTGTTTTCTTTTAAACCTGCACCAGACAACCAGAAAATAGCCGTTTTGGTTGCTGTTTTCTCTTATCTGCCATGTGCACCAGGTGCAAACCTCTCATGGTCATGGCACTAATTATCCAGGATGCATCTGGTATGCTTGTGTTGTGCATTTTATATGTGAACACATGGCACTTGACATTCATCGTGCTAATTGCTTAAATTGTGATGTTTTGATCTCTACAAAACATGGTGAAATTATCTCAGTGTGTATTAGTAATTATTTAACATTTTAATCACATTTTAAAGGTGCACTATGCTAATTGTAGCGGGTTGATTTAAGGGAGGACAGGCCAAATGGTCCTCATCAGTGGCCTCGCTGAAAAATTTACTTTTAAAATGTTTTTTTGGGGTTTTTTTTTTTGGTTTTTTTGCAGTTGAGTGTTGATGGTCTTCCCTTCAATCAGCCCTCAGCAATTTTGCATATTGTGCATCTTTAACAATACAGAGACATGACTGAAAATCATGATTAAAAAAAAAAAAGGCCATGATAATCATGAATTTTGAATTTTCCTGGTTTTTAGTGATCTCTCATCTGTCCTCATCTTGTTATCCTCTTGGTACCTACTCCAAATTCCCACTGCTCTCTCCTCTCCTCTCCTCTTCTCTCCTCTCCTCTCCTCTCTCTCTTCCCCTCTGCTGGACAGCAATCAGGAGCAAGATGAAAGAGGGAGAGATGAAAGAGGGATTGATGAAGGGATGGGTGATGAGAGGATAAGAGAATGGGTCAGTGCTTTCACAGCTGAGGAGTCTGCTTATGCTTGGGTATGAGCATGCGCGCGGGAACTACTTTTTGCCAGGGGGTGCTGCGTATGGGGTGGGTGGGTGGGGAGGGGGGTGCACCTGCGCGCGCACACACACACAGGCTCCCTTTCTGAAACGTTAACGTTAGCTCCAGCTGTAGTGTCCCCCGAAAAATGGTCAAAAAGAGGCGCTTCGTAACACAGAGAAGGCGACTTTATGAAGGAGAAAGTGAACGTTATGTCAAAAAAACATACTCATACGTATCTTTGCGCATTTTTAAGTGGTTATACGGAAATGCGGGACCTTTTCTAGTGGGTATACGCCGTATACCTGCGTATCACGTAGACTACACCACTGATTTGGAGGCTAAACTTTCAGTGACAGACAACCAGCTGTGCGAGCGCAGCGCAAACAAGTGAGAGAGAGTTGCAGCAGTATCCCGCTGTGCTGGCAGACTCAGCAGCAGGGACGGTTTCTGCTATGGGCAGTGCAACTGCCCAAGGCGCAATCTACTTGGGGGCGCACGAGAAAAAAAAATCACTAGTTTTCTAGACTACCGTATTGACCCGCACATGCCGCGGCACCATCAGTCGGCATCAGGCGAGCCCGCCGCGGCATCATCCGGCACCGCGCCCACCCGGTCAGGTCTGCCGGATCTGACAGGTGAGCTGCCTCATGCTGGCCGGTGCCGCGGCCGGCTCGCCTGATACCGACTGATGGTGCCGCCTGATGTGTCTCGGTGTGATTGCCCCTCTGCACGCGTTTTACATGTTTTTCGTTTTCCTTGCATTAGGTGCAGTAGATTAATACACGTTTTACTTTCTCCCCCTGTCCACACCTTAAGTGACTGCCACAATCAAGTCATTTTCAAAAGAAAATGACTTTGAAATGTGGTAAAATTAATTTGACATTTATTCCACCCCTCCTCAGCAGGGGGTGCTGCAGCACCCTCAGCACCACCCTTCCCGCGCCCTTGGGTATGAGGCTAGATTGACGGGACAGTGAGTGTGTGTGTGTATGTGTGTGTGTGGTGTGGTGTGTGTGTTATTTTGCTGCTTGGCCTCTGCTGGCCAGTCTCCCCCAGCAACAGCTTCCCAGGTTACCATCTCCATGGTGAGCGATGTCTCATCACATCAACGTCATGGCTCCGCCTGTTGTGCATGTATCTGTGTCTGTGCATTTTGGGGTGCGTGTGTGTGTGTGTGTGTGTGTGTGTCCACATGCACACATTCAGTTGTGTTTCATATAAGGTACAGTATGTGTCGGGGGAGATGT
Organism: Myripristis murdjan; assembly: GCF_902150065.1. Taxonomy (NCBI): domain Eukaryota; kingdom Metazoa; phylum Chordata; class Actinopteri; order Holocentriformes; family Holocentridae; genus Myripristis; species Myripristis murdjan. The sequence continues at coordinate 21,472,003 of NC_043980.1, forward strand.
GCTCTCATTAAAACTTTGCTGTTTTTATTTGCATGGGAGCATACAGAGAGAGAGGGATAAAGAGAGAGCAAATTAAAATTAGTGCTCACCAAGTCCATCATCATCATCATCATAAAAATTATAATCATCATCATTCATCATCACCATCATCATCATCATCACGAGAGACAATATGGAGAATGTGTAATGGATGGAGGAAGAAGAGAAAGGAAGGGGGTTCTTTAAACTTCGGGAATAACACATGCACACACTTAAATTGAGGTTTGAGTCAGGTTTTGTGTGCGTGTGTGTGTGTGTGTGTGTGTGCGTGTGTGCGTGTGTGCGTGTGTGTGTCTGCTGTGTATGCATGGATGTGTGTGCGTGTGTGTAATTGTCCCTAATCCTCTGCTAAATAGTGCTCTGATGAGGCCGTGCCGTTTTGCCGGACAGCATTGTTGCTTAGCAGCCCAGAAGGTTGTGGCTTTGTCTTCTGTGAGAGCTTAACCCTGGTGCGCACCCACACACACACACACACACACGCACACACACACACCTCAGCCGAGACGACAAACTCAGTCACAAGAGCACAGACGTGGTCCGGAAGCCGGAGATGTGGGCCTGCCCCGTGTGTTGACAGTTAACTAAATGGGGGGTGAGAAAGGAAAAAGGAAGCGAGTGGAAAGGAGAGGTCAAACGGAGAGAAATGAAATTTTCTCTGAGCAAACAATGTGTTTTAATTAAGACAGAGAGTGCTGGGTGTTTTAGTTGCCACGGTGACGATGACCTCCGGGTCCCCGTGGAGGTCGAAGGTGAAGAATGTTCAAGTCAGGAGATCTAAGCATGAGGTGATTTAGGAGGAGGAGGGGAACCCGCCTCCACTTGTTACCCAAAAACGTGAAAACTACTCCCTACCATTTATGCCTAACCACTTTATATCACTTAATATTTTTAAAGACAGATTTTTCTTGACTTCTGACAAAATGTCCGGTTGAGATGTAATAGGCCCAAACAATTAATCAAACTATTATTGAAACTGCAGCTTTTTGATAAAATATGTGGCAAATTACATACAAATCATATTGTTCAGACAAGGTGTGTGGCGATATACCTGCAGTATGATATTTAAAAAATCAAATATTGATATCATGTTAACAATGATATCACACACACACGCACACACACGCACACACAGCATACAGACCTGACATGGTTACATCATGTTTTGGGTGTAATTCATTTGCCAGAAAATGCACAAAATGTGCAATAAACAAAGTGAAATATACTACTACTACTACTTTATTATCAAAATTATGATGATGATCATCATCATTAGTAGTAGTAGTAGTAGTATCAAATTTTCTATTTATATTGCAATAATATTGTTATCGTGAATTCTTGTAGACACAATGATTGTGTAGTGAAAATCTAATATTATATATATATATATATATATATATATATATATATATATATATATATATATATATATATTTTTTTTTTTTTTTTTTTTTTTTTTTTTTTTTTTTTTTTTTACCATATCATGCAGCCCTGTAATCTGCAAGTTGCTAACCATGTGCTGTATGAAAGTCTGAAATATATTCTTACTGCATTGACTTGTGTATGTATTACTATGAACTATGTATTCCTGAATATCTGATCATTCACGTTAATGTTATACCGTCTTTTTCAAGTTCGGTTTCACAAGCGAGAAACACCAAACAAATCCTGTTCCTGGTTATTCTTTAGATTTGGGATACAGCCTTTAAAAGATCAGTATCTGCTGGTAGCTTTGATTGGTTCCAGTGTTTTGCATCAGGAGATATTTGGCCAATGTCCTTGTGTACATAGGATATGCAAATATCTGCCGTTATGTCTGTCCAAGGAAATGAAGTTAAGCCTCTGCAGCCTAAGGCATCTGTGGATGTAGATCTCTCTCTCTCTCTCTCCCTCTCTCCCTCTCTCTCTGTCTCTGTCTCTCTCGCACACACATCGCTTTAGCATTCAACAATATTTCCTGCCCCCTCCTGTTTCTCTGAATGCACTTTAACTGATTTAAAAACTTCCGCGCACGCTCTCCGTGCACACAAACACACAAGCGCACGCAGATCTTTTCAGTATGTACAAAGCCATATTGTCCCAGAAATGTTTTCATTAGGACTCTTGGATCGTGCAGATAGCGCCCGGCCTAACAGGAATATGCAAACAGTGTCAGTGTTTTGTTTTGTTTTTCTTGTGGCTGTTGTTGTGTGTCTATTCCGATGTTTCCATGTCGTCTATGTACACATTATGAATCACCCCGTGAGTGTGAACTGGCAGTTACAGCAGCGCCGAGGTGTTGAGTGTCAATGACTCACTCGTTTGCCATCGTATGAATCACATGACTGACTATCTGAATTGCTCAAGGCCACTCTTTTTCCTAAGATGTGATTTGGCCATTCAGATCCCGACACAATGCTGTAATTCATTCTCAAGTGATTCAGAGAGGGCCTGCCAAAGTCATACTGGCATTATTAAGAGGGCACAAGTACAAAAGGTGACGTGATGGAGACAGAATGTAAAGATATAAAAACGCCCTCCTTGACTTTTACCACCGCTAGAACTAACTTGTTCCTGAATGGAGCCCAGGAAGTGGAAGTGTGTGTGTTTGTGTGTGGGTGTGTGTGTGTGTGTGTGTGTGTGTGTGGGCATGTTGGGTGCAGCTAAATTAATCAGTTGCCAGGTGTCAAAGTTCAGAGCTCGCAGGTCAAAGGTGAGGGAGCATCGGTGTCGGCCAATGAGAGATCCAGAATAATGGATATGCCAGGAGGGCAGGCGCTGCTTTGCCCATCACATTTCAAAATGAGCAAAGAGTTACGCCCGGAAAAAAAGAGAGAGAGAGAGAAGGAATGGGTGAAGAAGGAATGAATGAAGGGTATTTAAAGAAAAGATTAGAGGTGTGTTTGCTCTCTTAAATGGTGTGGAAAAAAAAAAAAGAGCTTGGAGGAATTTACCGGGGTGAAGACAGGGGTGTTTTCTCCATTGTGAGTGAGCTGTGAAAAAAAAAAAAAGGCAAAAGAAAGGAGGAAAGTGAGGGATAGAGAAAGGAGGAGAGGAGAGGAATGGAGAGCAGAGGAGAGAGGTATGTCGATACTTACTGTAGATGGCAGGTAGCCTGAAGCCTGGAGCCAGCATGTCTGTCAGAAAGAAGTGCCTAGGTGTGTGTATGAGTGTGTGTAGGTGTGCGAGTGTGTGTGTGTAACCTGAGTGTGGATTATTGGGAAGGGGGGGGTTACATACCTATCCAACGCCAGGAAGAGCTTACCTGGAAGCAGGTAGTTATGATTGCAGAGGTGTGTGTGTGTGTGTGCATGTGTGCATGTGTGTGTGAGGTCTTCTCGATCATCAAAGCATTTCCTTACCTTGTCTTGTGTGTGATTAAGGGTCACCGTGTGCGGTAATACCTCCCAACGCAACAGCAGCCATCCTCTATCCCCTGCACTTCCTCCCTCTCTGGCTTCAGCCTCAGTGCTTAACTTAATAACACGCAGGTAACGCTGGTATTACGCAGCAGAGCGCCAACAGGACGGAGATCCCCCCCACCTCTCTCAGCTTTCTCTCCTTCTCCGTCGCCCTCCCCCTCCTGTGTGTCTCCGCGGTGTATATGCAGGTATGGATCCAGGTCCTGTATTGATGGATGAGTCGGCCTGGCCAGTGAATTATGGGAAGGATTATGGAGTAATCAGGATAATTCATCATGCAGCGCTCCCCCTCTCACCCCAATCACAGCTACTCAGCAATATTGACCCCCGCTCGCTGTGTGCGCTCATACGGGGGTGGGGTGTGTGTGTGTGCCTGGTGGTTGTTGTTTGTGTTTATGTGTTTGTACGCATGTGTGTGTGTGTGTGTGTGTGTGTGTGTGTGTGTGTGTGTGCGTGCGCGAGAGAGGGACAGTTTGTAAGTGTGTGAGGCGTTGATGAGGTTATGAGGAATTAAGGCTCAATCAGAGGCAGACAGAGAGAACTCTGTCTTCTGGTCACCAAAGTGTCTGCTCTTTTAGAAAGTAGAACAAAAAGTGGAAACTTTCGAAAGCTCAGCAGTCACACGGAAAACAGAGCAGGTTCAGTTCATGTCAATCAGTCAGCAGACTTAACATGGCTGTCTTTCTCTGTCCTGGGTGCCTCCCCTCTCTGCCTGCTAATCCTCCATCTTGGCTCTGTGTCAAGCCGCCTTGTCCAGTTGCACAATATCCCCCCTCCAGGGCAGGCAACTGCATCCCCTCTCTGGCTCCATTAGTGCCACTCCACTGGCATAGCCAGCATTCTCCAGTGGGACCGTCATCGCTGGCCACTCCATTGGCACCCCTGTCACTCTCCATCCACCACAAAAGAAAACCTCATTGCCCTCCCTTTCTCCCCCGCTCTCTCTCTCTCTCTCGCTCGCTCCCATCTCTCGTTCTTTTTTCCATCTCCTCCTCTGCGCTCGCCCCCTTCCTCCTTGTTTCACCTCTCAATCTGTCTCTCTCCCCCCTTTTCTCTATTATCTTCCTTTTCTCTCTGCAGCACCTTCCTCTTTCTCAAAGTCGTCTCTCCCTCACTGCCTTTCTTTCCACCTCCTCCATCCTCCCTCCATCTCTCACCTCTCTCCTCCAGCCCTACACATTCGTTTGGAGAGGCTTATGCAAGGCCCTCACCCATGGTAATGATGCAGAAGAAACCAGGAGGGGAAACTGGGAGCTGACCAATCATTCCTCACAGGGACGTCGCTCCAGGTTCACATCTCCTTAAATTCTGTTCACCTCAGGGCCCAAAATGAGCAGAGTTAAATGTACCACAAGACCCGGGCTCATTAAAACACACTAATGTTCGCATAATGCTGGGATTTATACCAGAAACACACCCACAACCTGGATCGGTGAGACTGTAAGTGAAATTCCAGTTTAAGCAGAATATGTAGAACAATGTAAAGCAGGGTTTTTCAAACTTTTTCATGATCTGCACCCAAAGTGGACTTTTACTAAGCCAGCGACCCCCTTTTGAAATAATTTTATCCCATAGGGAGCCCGATATGAAAGTATATATTGTTTTCAGTGATATTAAAACATGTGACTAATAACGTATTTTTTTTAAACAGTTTCAAGTTAAATTAAATTTAACTTATCATGAAATTTTCATGAAATTAAACTATTCCTGTTTTGCTGAGGACCCCCGGAGATCCCCAGACTCTATGTTGAAAACTGCAGCAAGGTTTTAAATATATAAATGCAGCAACCTTTTTAAGATTAATTAATTCTTGTTCATTTGCCAGAGTCTGTGTCGGGCAGTAGATGAGTAGGTGAAAGAAAATGATAGAGGATGAGGGAGAAAGGGAGAGGGAGAGAGAGAGAGAGAGAGAGAGAGAGAGAGAGAGTGAGAGGCTCAGTAGCTGCAGGCTGATGATGGATCAGCAGGTCTCTAATCACAGGTTAGTACCCGACGCATGTGCATGTGTATGTGAGTGTCTGTGTAAGCGTGTGTGCGCGTGTGTGTGTGTGTGTGTGTGTGTGTGTGTGTGTGTGTGCATGCTCGACAGTCTCTAATGACAGGTTCCAACCCTGATGTGTCATTATCCAATTACAGTCCTCTCTCATCTCTACGGTAACACCATGCCCCCACGTAATTGGACGGTTGCTCTGAAGAACTCTGACCTCTCAGCAAGTGTCAGGCAGAGGAACACACACACACACACACACACACACACACACACACACACACACACACACACACACAGGATGCCAGGAAGATTGGGTAATGCAGGATAAAACAGATGCTATCTGAGCGAGTGATCAGATAAACTATGCAAAGACAAGTTAGGACTCTGATCATATCATATCTTTCCCTCTTCCTTCAAGTCTTCCTTTCTTTCTGTCTGTCTCTCTCCTTTCTTTGTTCAGCAATAAGAATAACCGAGACTCTCGTTCTGCCTCTCTTCTTGTCCGCGCCCCCCTCCCTCTTTCTTCTCTGCAGTCTCGCTCTCTTGCAAGTGTTGTCTCTAAATGGGCCTAAATGGGCCGAGTCGAAGGAGAGCTTTGTGGTTTATGGTCCCGAATCTCTCTCTCTCTCTCTCTCTCTCTCTCTCTCTCTCTCTCTCTCTCTCTCTCTCTCCACTTTCGCCGCACAGAAAAGAAACACAGCGTTTTTCTCTCCACTGGCCCTCTTAAATATTTCACACGCTTAGAAGGCTTCATGCCCTCTCCCGTCCTTGTTTGTGTCTGTGAGTATGGGAGTGTGTGTGCGCTATGCTGCAAGGAGCACAAGTGTGTGTTTTCGTGTGTGCATGCGCGCTTGTGCGGGTGTGTATTCCGCCTCATTGAAAAACTTTATGAGGTTCAGTGCAACGGTAATACAAAGACAGATCATCATCATTCACAGAAATTCAATTATGCTCTATTGGCAGACACAGAGAAGCAAAGAGGAGGGAGGCTCGAGGGGGAGAAAAAGAAAAGGAGAAGGAGGCACATGTGGGTGTTAAGTAACCCTACAGGCCTCTTCCTGTTCCGGGGTCAGAGGTCAGATGTTAGCGGTCAGGGTCGCCTGTGTCCCGACGGCTCATTGGAGGATCGATTTATGAGTCCAGGAAGAAGAATGTTAACAATTTGTTTTTCCCCAACGCCGAGCGGGACCGCGCTGCTCATCGTTATTCAAGCTGTTTTGTCGACTGATTGAGTTTTGTGCGGAGCGCATGTGACGTTTGTCCTACATCTGTCTCATTTCCTCCGTCTCATCACGACTACAGGATCCTGTCGGGCCGCTAAAGCATTCAGGGCACGCTCCCTCTGCCCTATTTAACATTCTGACAAAGAAATTCAAATGCTTTTTTCCCCTCCAGCTGTATTAATGACTTGTGGATTGTCAATGCAGTTTTACATCAAACTATTAACTATGAGTTCAATTTACCTTTCCGTCCAATAATTAGCGGCAAGTCCAATAATTGTAGTAGCAAATTTGATATTGACGTCGCTTTCATTTTTGGCCTGGCATGAGTTTCTGCTCATTTATTTTATCCTCTCTTATCGCTCTGGCTCCATCCTTCTGTCCCTATCTGCACCAGACTATGAGTTCACTGTTTAGTTATACCACCAGTGAGTGTGTGTGTGTGTGTTTGTGTGGGTGGGTGTGTAGCAACTGGAGATGTTTCTGTAACTAAAAAAGTGCAGACAGAGAAATTTTTTTTGGTTTTGTATCTTGGGAGGGGCTGAATGGACAGAGGACAGCAGTGAAAGTAAGACAACAGCCTCAACACCTGGACGCTTTACTACCACACACACACACACACACCAACACACAGATGCACAACTGTAATATAGTTTAACAGAGAGGGAGCGAGGGAAAGAGCAACCCTAGGCTATGATGTCAGCGTGTTTTACAGCTCTCATAATTACAAGCAGCGCTCTGGGTGGGTTACAGACTCTGTGTGTGTGTGTGTATTTGTGTGTGTGTTTAATAGTGTCTATGCACAACACTACTGTAAGATTCCTGTTGGAGTTGCCTTAGCGACCTGCTAGGTAACACTTGTTGTTTCCCAGATACCTCAGCAGCAAAGGATGTGATCCGTCTTAGTGTCTCAAGTCGCATCCGTGTTTTATCAGAGGGAGCTCTAATAGTTAGGACTCTTGTGAGGTATTTCTGTAGGATTTAGGAAAATGAGTATCCCTCTTGTTAAAGCTGAAATCATAATAATGTTTTTTTTTTTTTTTTTTTTTTTAATATATCACTATGACATTCGTTTGTGGCAAAGCTACCGCACACAAATGTCAGGAGTGTCTCATATTCTTTCCCTGAATTGGGATCAATTTCCCTGGTTGGGATCAATAAAGTATATCTATCTATCTATCTATCTATCTATCTATTAGATAAAGTAGTGGGCATTCGTACAAACAAGACCCTCACCGGGGCCGGATTATTTTTTGCCAACGTCAATATGACCAGAGTCGACACATGGATATTTTTGGCTATACTCTCTGATTTATTATTTGGAATCAATCAATTTGTAGACAACCAATCAATGAGAAATTGCATGTTGATACGTGAAAATAACTGCAACGTGCAACAAATATAAAGAATACGGGTTTGCCGTTTTCCTCCCAGCAGAAAATAACCACTCTTTCCATCTTTCTTGAAAAAGTCTACTTTCCATGTCACTTTTTTGATCGTGTTTGTAAAATGAAATATAACAGAGCAACGGTCAGTGCAGCTACTGCCCTGCTGGCTTTTCCTTTACTTATGGCCAATTCTACTCAATATATCATAATTTATCATCAATCATGGATCATTCATTTATTAATTCCTCATAGAAATCTCTTATTTTTCTCATTACTTTTATAGCTGATCATAACTGGTGCAAATATTTCAATAAAAAATGATTTAATAATATGAATAATATTAATATAAATGAAGAAACAACATATTTAGACCATCTAAAGCTATTTTATTTAAAAATGTCAACACTTTGTGGTCGATGGATGACTTTTTCACTCTGTTTGATACAAAATATTCCCAAATCGTTGCTGTGGCGCAGTGAAGATTTGGGAGAGTCGTCCACTAGACGCAAAATATCAGAGACTGCACAGTCATTTTTTCATAACCGGATTATTAGTGGAACATTTTAAGCGTTAAAGTGATGAAAAATATCCAGTTTGGCCTCTCAAGCTCTGAGCGGCTCCACACAGGTTTAGATGAGACCGTCTACTTTGCTTAAAGCGAGCCAGAGGCCTGCTTAGGAGGAGTTTGGTTTCGGTACCGTTAGATTGTGAAGCTGTGATACATTTTCTTCAAGTGTGAGTGTGTGTGTGTGTGTGTGTGTGTGTGTGTGTGATGTCTTCAGCACCTGGAATATGGAAAGGAAAGGGAAAGAGAGGGAGAAGCAGAGAAGGGAGTGATGGGAGAGGGAGGGAAGAGAGGAAAGGGTTATTACCCACAACACATTACCGCCTGACAACCTGCATGTTCAGACAAAACCCACAGGTAATAACACCAGTGTGTGTGTGTGGTGTGTGTGTGTGTGTGTGTGTGTGTAACATGCTGGCCCCATGCAGGCTCGTGGGGGTTCGTAAGTTCACTGTTGCAGGCATGACAAGCCTCATTTGAGCTGAGTCTATTGTGCATTTCTGTTTAAATGTGCGTGGTGAGCGATGTCTGCTTCTCTCTGTGTTTATACTGTACATCTGAGCGTGTGCGTGTGTGTGTCTCTCTGTGTGTGTGTGTGTGTGTGTGTGTGTATTTGTGCGCCTCGGTGTAAGACAGTGGGAGGAATACCTTGAATCTGCACATCTAAAATTATGGTTGTGCTCCCGTCTCCTGCTTCATTTCCTCCAATCAGTTGTCTCAGGAGAGAGCCGCCATTGGTTAGGCTTGGCTGACTTTTATGGCACTTGGACTGGGCTGGATTTCCTTCACTGTCTTCTCATCTCATCTTTGACTCCTCTCTTACCTCTCGCCTCAAACCTCCCACCCCCCCTCCACTTTCCTGCTTTAAAAGGCTTTTTTTTCCCTTCTCATCTTGCTGTGCACAGTTTGAGACTTTTTTTTTCCTCCCCTCTCTGTTGCATGACTGCTCAGTTTAACTGACAGATCCGTGCCGATTTCTGTTTTTTATGTCCTTCACGTTTACGCCTTGTACTCTCATTTTGTTTTTTTCTTTTACCTTGTTCTCCCTTCCTCCCCCTCCTCCCTCCCTCCCCTCCACCCCATCCATTGCTCCCCTCTGTTTCCCTCAGTATGAGTTGATGGGGCAGAAACAGAGAGAGAGGTGATTTCTGATGGGCTGATGGTGATGACTGCTGCTAGTCAAGCAGAATGGATGCGTCTAATTGATCCAGGGCATTGGGTTGCATGTGTGTGTGTGTGTGTGTGTGACAGTTTTGTGAATGGCAACCGTTTCCATGGTAGCAATTAAGCGCTGGGAGGTTCCAGGTCGAGGTTAATTAGCATGCGAAGATGAAAGAGAATCAAAACAGAGGGGCTGGACGTTTGATCGCTGTTTGTCCTCCACGACCACTTGTGCCTGGGATATATGTGTGTGTGTGTGTGTGTGTGTGTGTGTGTGCGTGTGTGTGTGCGTGTGTGTATCTGTATTTGTGTGTAAACCTGTGTCACCTGTGCTTCTAACCCAAACTCTCATTCAAACCCCTGAAGACTTCCTCACCAAATCACCTGTTCTCCATAGCCGCTTCACTACTCCGTCTCTCTCTCTTTCTGTCTTTTTCCCTCCCTCCCTCTCTCTCTCCCTCCCTCCCTCGCTCGCTCGCTCCCTGCCTGCTCCCATTCACGCTGCTTTCTCTCTGAACTTTAACATCTTTATACTCACGGTGTTGCCTGTCAGCTCTGTTATTCACAGCTTCAAGGATACAAATCCTACTGTATGTGTGTGTGTGTGTGTGTGTGTGTGTGTGTGTGTTTTACGGTGATTGATATGCATTAATGATGTAAGGCGAACTCCCATTAAAAGCTGGGAACTGTAAGCACTGCCTTGAGCTGTGACTATTAGTCTGAAAGTTTCCGGTGTTGGCAAAACACAAGGGACTGCAGTGGCAGATGTTAGGAGTGTGTGTGTATGCATGCGTGTGTGTGTGTGTGTGTGCATGTTTGTGTGTGTGTGTATGTGGACTAACAGTAGCAGGTGGTAAGTTTATTTCATCCCTCTGGCCCAAACTCGTAGCGACAGGGGATTTTAGAGCAATCTAAAGCTCAGCTGTTCTCTCGCAGTGGAACTAAACTTGTGTGTGTGTGTGTGTGTGTATCATATGCTGTGAGAGAGGTCATGTCTCTTTGTATGAGAAAAAGAGAAAAGGCTTTCAAAGAGGGAGATTTCCACATCTGTAATGAAACGATTTCAAACACAGACATGAAAGAATGCCTCTTCGCAGCAGCCCGGCTCGTCTGCCAAGTTTCCGTATCGCTCCGTAAACCGAATTCACCGCAACGATCTCCGCTGAGCAGGTAGTCGATGCCGCTGCATCACTCGCTGAACGCTTTCCCAGGTCCGCGCTTCAGTTTAGCTCATGAGTCCTTTCAACCTCTTCCAATTGTGGAGCCAAATGAGATCTTGCAGCAGGCTCACCTTGTGACCGAGCCTCATTACAGCTAATTGCTAATCTGCCCGCGTGGAAACTCAACAGCAATCAGCCACCAATTTCAGGTCTCGACTCATAGTTTAAGAAACTCTTTTTTTTTTTTTGCTTATTTGTGCTCCAGATGGGCAGGTTCTCTCAGCTGAACATAAATAAGGTTCTGACAGCTTAGGGAAGACAAAAGCGGCTGTTAGTGAATTGGCTGACGGCAAGAAGACGGGATGAGAGGAAGGCGAAGGGAGAGAGATTGTTTGTTATTAGATTCTCTCTTCCTGAGGTCAGTGACACAGAGGCTTTTAGTGGCTGCTGGAATCACTCTCCTGCAACACCCCGTTTAATTGGTTAACGACATCTGATGTCATAACATGCCCCCCACCACCACCACCACCAGTCTTTCTCCTCGTGCTGCTTTCTCCTCTCGCCATTTCTCCCTCACTTTTCTTTTTTTCATTTATCTCCCTCCTTTATTTCAAGCAGGTATTGACTGAGAGACAATAAGAGAGTGAAAATATCATCTCTGGGTGTCACTGCACTCCTCTGCTGCATTCAATGTCATTGTTTCTTCTTCTGTGTGTGTTTGGCCCAGTGGTGATTTGTTCATATTGCTTTTGGTAAAGT
>NC_043980.1:21501182-21503682 GCF_902150065.1 Myripristis murdjan
ACACACTCTGCCAGCCGCAGTGTGTGTGTGTGTGTGTGTGTGTGTAGCATATGATTTTGCCTATTCACTGTGTGGTTTTCCCTAAAAACTGTTGCTGAAAGAAGGAAAGGGCATTTTGTTTCTGCCCGTACGATTGGCATGACGTGCAGTCTGCCGAAATGACCCCGAAATCCCACTCCCATGTGTGACACCCATGTCAACCAGCAGAGATGTAAACCCCGCAGAGGTCACGGGTCATTACTGGCTTCAGTGCCAATCAGCCGAGGTGTGAACGGGCCACCGGCTGATGTAAGGCGCAGTGCAGCCCAGTATCAAGGCAGAGCATGTACTAGACCTGCAGTCCACCATTGGAAGGCGTGTCAGTGTCACGTTTGAATTACCTCAGCGTGAAAAATACAGTATTTTTACGTGGTATAAAGGGAGTCCACAAAACAGATTAGGGTGGCAGTGGATGGGTCAAACACGTGGACTTTCCCGTGAGCGACCCGAGATCAAATCCAAGTCCAAGCTTAGAAACTAATGCTGAGCTAATGAGCAAAGACGTTCATGCATGTACGAATGTTACGCTCGAGCTGGTAACTGACGCACCTCCATGTAGGTGTAACACCTCGGCGAGGCAAAATGTGACACTGACGTGGTTTCCTCTGGTGGACCGGTGGGTCTGTTAAACACTTGGGCGTGATATGAGCTTTCACAGTGATACAGGACAGGCTCGATGTTTTTGGTCGGCAATCCTAACCTCAGTGCAACTTTAACCTACGTGATATGATACATTATGAGTTAATCAACGTCTTCTGGAGTGGACTTATGTTATTAGTGTGGTTCTAATAAAATGTTGGAGAAAATGCTGCATTTCAGTCAAATTGGAAAACTGTGGCACCACATCGCTCGGAGGTGAAAGATACATTCAGAGCTTCTGCAAATGTAAACAGTGTACAGTTGTCCCTCGCTATAACGCGGTTCCACTTTCGCGGCCTCGCAGTTTCGCGGATTTTTTTTTTTTTTGTGCAATTTTTCATGCTTTTTTTTTTTTTACTGGACTTATTTTTCTACGAAGGTTTGAACTTTGAGAGTGTTTAAACAAGAGAGAAAAGTGAGAAAATGTTAATGCCCGTCTGAGAAAAGTGTATAAAGTGTGTAGTGAGGGCTTTTACAGCCTTAAAACATCTAGAATAATTGTAAAGAAAATAAAGCTGACTACTTCGCGGATTTCGCCTATTGCGGGTTATTTTTAGAATGTAACTCCCGCGATTAACGAGGGACCACTGTAACCATTTTTTTTGGGAGTCCTAAAAAACACCCATGTAAGAGCTGCTTGCTCGGTGTAAAAGTGGCATAAGTGTATTTGGTTGCAGGTGCACAGCATGACAGGCCTATCTGGTCTAAACATCATCATCAGATGTTGAGAGGGAAACCATATCCCCATTACTTAGTGCTTCTAGCCACTGCTGGTATGCAATTACTCTGTTACTGCTGGCCACTGTCTAGCTCTTGTCTGTGTGAGTGTGAGTGTGTGTGTGTGTGTGTGTGTGTGTGTATGCATGTGTGAGTGTTTCAGAAGTATTCCTCACTTCTCTATAATTACACTTGTAAACATTTTCTGATGATGTCATGGTCTCAGAGCGCTGACTAATCTGTTCCTGAGCTGGAAAGGGATATAATCAGTCTTGTTTAAAACATGTGAGTAGAACACACACACACACACACACACACACACACACACATACACACATACACAAACACACACTGTATTTTTTTTTCCTTTTAATTTTTACCACAGGTATTGTAGACTGGATTGGAAAAAAGTCTTTTAAATGTATTGTTACCGTAGCAACAAAACGCACTTGCTCCTGATGGCAGCTGAGCTGGCTTTACTAAGTGCACACTACAGGGAGACGGGCAGCTGTAATGCAAGTCGGTGCTGTGCTCATGGCAGCCTGAAGAAGAGGCCCCATCACTTTCTCTTCTCTGCATTTGGGGGAGTGATGCAGAGATCGTTAAGTCCTGCAAGTACCTTCGCGTTCACCTGGATGACAAGGTGGGCTGGTCCACCAAAACCAAGGTCACCTGCAAGAAAGGCATGAGCCAGCTGAATGTCCTGAGGAGGCTCCGGTCTTTCAAAGTATGCAACAAGATTCTTCTCATGCTGTGTTGCTGCGAGCACGATCCTCTGTGCTGTGGTGTTCTCGGGCGAAGGCCCAAAAAAAAAAAAAAAAAGACTGAATTAACTGATAAAGATGGCTGGGTCTGTCTCTGGGTGCAAGCTAGCCACAGCGGAGGACAGGATGCTGGGAAAACTGTGGGCGATCCAGGACCACATTAACAACATGTTAACCAAACCAAACTAACCAAACTAAAGAGCAGACTCATGCAGCCCCGGTGTGTTAAAGGTGGAGTCAGCGATTCTGGAGAAAGATATTTTGTTGATATTTGAAGGCATCAGCCTGATTTATGGTCCCTCCCGCTTGCCTCCTTTACCCTCATCTCCCCTCCCCTTTCC